>NC_056725.1:701580512-701588012 GCF_019279795.1 Protopterus annectens | reverse complement strand
AGCATGGGTTTGAACTGCTGGAGTTGATGTGTAAACACTATCAAGACGCAGTGAACGGCTTGTTAAGAGAGACAAGCAAGCTGGACAATGATATTAAAAAAGACATAGATTTTCAGAGATACCGCTTTGAATATGGGCGGATCTATAGCAGTATAGACCAGTATGTGTTAAAAATAAATGCAACCAAAATTAAAAAGTTGAACCGTGATATTAAGGATTACAATAATTGAACAGCTTATCCAAAACCACCAGAATCCCAAGGAAACTTCTTAGTGATCCCATTTGAGACTGTGGGGGAAGAGAGGAGTGAAGTAGCAGCAGAAGATATGAGTTCTACAAGTGCTGGTAGTGGGGACAACTTGTCGGACACTGTACGTTGGAGTGAACGCCTAGCCAACAACATGAGAAACAACAAACAACCTCAGACAACCAATAGCTCAAATTTTCAGAACAGAGCTTTGAACCATGCACCTGCAATGGGTCAGAAAGCCCAAAGCAAAACCAAGAACAGGTGGAATTAAACCTGGACAGTATGGACATACAATTAGATACCACACATGAATGTAAGGTAATCTATAACTCTAGTTTGGACTTTAAAATATTCAACTACTCGGAGTTTGTTTTTTCCACTGAACTAGTGGAGTTATTGGCTAAGGGATTCACTTTGTACCTTCCACATGAGCTAATTTAGCAAAAACTTTGGTTGAACTAAAGATGTTTGTGAGGAAATTGAATTTATGTGCACTAATGGGACAACAAATAAGTGTGAGGGGGGAATATTACATCCCTAGTACTTATCACCCGCCATTACACCCCACAATAGCACTGTTTAACCAACTTTGTGAACTAGACATAACGTTATGTTACAGGAAAGTCCTTATTAGGAAACACAAGTGTATTTAACTTTAACAAAGAAGAAAAAGATGTTGGAATCTTTACAAAATTTTCCAATAAAAATTATGGAACCAGACAAGGGGGTGGCCTAGTGGTGATGACCTACGAAGATTATAACAACAGGATGATGGATATAGTTAACACTGACACATATGTGGAAGTTATCTAAAAACGAATTAAATATTGGATACTCTAGGATTAGGACTTACATCAATGACATGTTTATAGAAGCCAGGATAGACATTGACCTGTATAATTATCTCACGATGCCAGCACGCAGGGTACCTATCCTGTTTGGAATACCAAAAGTCCATAAAAACTTGTATAACCCTCCTATGCGACCACTAGTTGATGCAAGAAACAACATCACATATGCATGTGCAAAAGCTGTTGATAATATTTTGAAAAAATACGTCAAAAGTGAAAGGCAGATTTCTAAAGATTCATGGCCGTTTTTAGAGGAAATTAATAGGACCACATTTAGTGAGGAATTTAATGTCCTCACTATAGATGTCAAGGACCTTTATTCCTCCATTCCCCACGTGGAAGCAATTAAATGGGTGGCCTCTATAATGAGACAAAAAGAAGCACCATGTCATGAGATTAAGTTGGTTGAGGAACTCTTGGACATAATCCTGTCATGCAACTAGCAGCTGCCTTAGGTCAACTGGTGCCCTAGGCAAAAGGGCTCCACGGCGCCCCCACCACACTACCTGGTGCCACCATCCTGGTCTAACTACATCAAATAAATACTAGAAAAGTGCCCCTGCTAGACCGTCGCCCTAGGCGGCTGCCTAGTTGGCCTATGCCTAAGGCCGGCTATGCATGCAACTATGTAACATTTAACAACAAGTACTACCTTCAAAAAATAAGTGTGGCCATGGGCTCCCCTTGTGGGGCCAGCGTGGACAATTTGGTAATGGCGTTTTGGGAGAGGGAGTACGTTATGTCTAATTCACACATCCAAGAGAAAATTCAGTTGTACACACGTTTCTTGGACGACATATTTATTTTGGTTAAGGGGGACATACAAGTTGCACAAGAGATGGTTTAATTCTTTAACTCTACATCAGAATTCCTCAAATTTACATCATGTTTTGCACAAGACAGAATAGCATACTTGGATGTAGATCTAATTAAAGACATGAGCAATGCATGTTTTATAGCAAAACTGTTTTGCAAGGACACATACTTTAACTCTTTCTTGCAGTATTCTAGCTGTCACCCCTTCACACAAAAGAAATCTGTAATAAAGGGCCAACTAGTTAGAGCTGCGAGGATGGTCACTAAAGACCACGATTTTCAGGAAGAATGTGGCTTTATGAGAGATTTATTCATGAAAAGAGGCTACCCCATTACCCTAATTCAGGACTTAATTGAAGAAGTCCAGTTAAAAAAGGAAAGGGGAATTTATTTGCCCGTCTTGAACCAACACAGTGAACACATTACGGAACTAACAGTTGTCAGACAAACTATTAGCCCCTACAGCTTTATTATTACATACAGCCTAGATGCTAAAAGTGTGGTTTCCATAATCCAAAAGAACTGGGATATATTAATGAACGATGGTGTATTGAGAAACAAATTCCAGGAAACACCTGGGATTGTTTTTAAATGGGGAAACAACTTGAAAAAAATACTGGAAAGGAAACCAAATAGGCAGGTAAACACAATGGGTATGTTTAAATGCAGCATGTGTAGATATTTTAAATACATGGACACCGGTCAAACATTTGAGATTAGGGGCAAGAGATATAAAACAAGGGACAAATTTGACTGTCAAAGGAAGCAGGTAATATACCTAACAAAGTGCACATGCTGCCCAGTATTCTATATTGGAAAAACCGACAAGAAACTCCACGAATGGGTATACAAACATGTGTATGACAAGGGGAGACACAAAGTGGAGAATGCACTTGTAAGACACATCATGGAGTACCCACAACACCAGTTTACATTTCGGGCAATAAATCAAGTTAGGAATGAGGGGAGAGGGGGGCCAGATTTGTTGATTTTAGAGAAAAATTAACTTATGTGGCAATTGAGACTGGATGCCTGCCATTACCCAGGGATAAATGAACTAAGTTCCATTATGTGTATTTTAAATCTAAGAAGCTTAAGCCAGTAGAAAAATTTTTTTCTTTTTATGTTCATTAATATTTTTTATACTGCTTGGATACATACAAATACATGCTTTAAAACATATCTTGTACAGATGTATATAAATATATGCTTCACAATATAATACTTTTAAAGAAAATATTTTTTTGTAAACATTTTTTAGAAATGTTTTTATTTATTCATTAGGTAGGCTTATGTATGCAACTAATGTTTTTTGATGTTCACAGTATAGTAGAACTGTTTCTTTTATTTGAAGGGAGGTGGAGTTTGCTTTCTAAGCAAGAAATGGACAGCCACTCATACTACTGTTTTTAAACATGTGATGGGAAGGAGGGGAATTTAAACCCCAGTGTTTTAAAATGTTTTTATCTGAAGAAGTTGTTTTTTGTAAACAACGAAAAGCATTGTTAAAGCTTAATAAAATGGTTTCCTGCATCTGTGTGGAAAGAGGTCATGTTTTGGGCGATTTGACAAACAAAACAAGTGGGTCAGGTGACCCTAGTTTGGACAAATTTCTAAACAGTAATTATGACTTTAATTAAAACTGTGTTAATGCACGCTCTGACAGGGTTAACACAGATGCTACAAAAAATGGGACTTTGAAAGACATGATATACTCCATGGGTAAAAAACTAGGAGTAATAAAAGGGTTAAAAATGGACAATGCATATTTAATCAAATGTTTGGTGCTTAATATTTTCCCGGTAGGATTAAGGTTTTTTAAGGCACCAATAGGAATTGTAATAACTATGAAACGGTCACAGAACAAAAACAAGAGCGAACCTGCGTAAAAAACACCAAATCAACTGTTATTTATTTGAAGCGCTTTTCGTGCACTCAATGAGCACACTTCATCAGAAAAAGGGTTTTTGGTGTTTTTTACGCAGATTCGCTCTTGTTTTTGTTCTGTGACCGTTTCATAGTTTCTCAGTTTGGTTTTTTTGTTTGGTTTACACAGGAATTGTAATAACTGATATTGTGAAAAATTAATTTAATGTATTATTTAACAATTTTAGCATTGCTTACGTGAAGTTAATTATCATATACAATGATGAAAGATTGTGTTATTTAATTGATGAAGTAGAAAAGTTGAATTCACTTGATTATTAACAATTTATTATTCTCATAGTGGGACAAATTATACAACAAACAGTTTGATATAGCAGAGGACAAATCTGGGAAGATATATAAAAGGAAGTTTAAGAAAATGGAGAGAGATCTGGAACAATATAAGAAAGGAGTGGTATATCCCTGGAAGACAAATGGGGAAGAAAGGCCTGATACACCTTTGGAGGGCAACCAAGGTAGGGTAGTACAGCAAGGCCATCAACGATCTAACACCTATTTTAAGCAGGCTCAAAATTTTCAGAGGGGAAAGGGGGAGTATCCACAAGGGACATGGAGATATGGCATAGAGGAGGAACAGGGGGTGAGACAGGAAGAACTGGTATGGGGGTCAACAGAGGTGGAAAAAGAGATAATACTAACAGTGAATAAAGGACTGAAGAGTTCAATGAAACTAATATTGTGGTTTTGAATGAAGTGGTTTACAGTTTTAATAACTTTAATACATACAATTATAAGAAAATTAAATTAGAAGAACATTTTAGTATTTTATCAAAAGGGATGAAATTTGTGCCCAGAACAAGGTTTAATATAGTTGATAATATGAATGAATTTAAATTATACCTAAGGAAATTAAATTTAGCCATTCATTTCCATGACCAAACAGTTAGTTCCGTTACAGGTGCACTTAGAAAGAGAAGTGCATTCATTCCACCTATGCACCCCATCATAGCTACATATGAGTGGTTACTACAGAATTATACAAGTTACAACAGAGGACAAATCAGGATAGGTACAAGTATAATTTATTGGTTAAAGAAAATGTGGTTTTGAAACAGTTAAGATCAGATCATGGAATTCGAGTTATGAAACCTGACAAAGGGGGAGGGGCAGTGATATATGATTCTATGGAATGTACTAATAAAATGTACGGAATATTACACGAGTCAGGGAATTATGAAACTGTATCTATGAATGAAATTCACATAGCTTACAGATGCATAGACTTATATTTGGAGGAATTTCACTTAGACAGCAGAATTACCACTGACACATTCAATTTTTTGAGGGTAATAGCCATAAAAGTGGGTATACCAAAAGTACATAAAAATCTGTTGGACCCACCCTTTCGGCCAATAGTTTCTGGAAGCAATCTAAAACATTTTCTATAGCAGTAGCTATAGATAGTTGGCTGAAACACATATATGAAGAGTAACTCATATTATTAGAGACGCCTGGGATTTCCTTAGTAGACTGAAATTTAATTTATGGCGTAGGGAACTAGTATTTCTTACAATTGATGTTATAGACCTTTTTTCATGCATCCCGAAGGATGAGGGTTTAGAGATGTTTTCCAACATTATTAGGAAATACTCAGGGAGTGAATGGGATAGGGTCCAACTTATAGTTAATTGTATGTCTAATGTGTCAGAAAACAATTACATCTACTTCGAGGGGGAGCTTTACAAACAGACCAAGGGTGTAGCAATGGGGGCAGCTTGTGCCCCCATCTTTGCTAACCTGGTACTGCTTGATTGGGAAGAACAACATGTTTTCAAAAACATGTTTTCAACAGTGAATTCACCAACCACATCAAATGTTATACCAGATTTCTGGATGACATTTTTATTTTGTGGGATGGATCCCTCGAAGAGATAACTAATTTTGTGCAATATTTGAACAATACTAGTAGTTTTCTTTGATTTACTTACAGCAGCAATCAACTAGGAATTGCCTATTTGGATACCTTTGTTTCTAACGCACCTACAGGATTTAAATCCCAAATTTACAGGAAGGATACGTTTAGCAATTCCTACTTGGAATATTCAAGTAACCATCCCAGAAATCAGATGAGAAGTATTCTAAAAGAGCAGTGTATTAGGGCCGCTACGAAGACCTCCTTGTATGAAGAAATGGTTCAAGAAATAGAATTCATTGTAATTTTATTTAGAGAAAGAGGATATCCTAATGGCCTTATATCTGACATTACTAGTTATGTAATAAGTGAATGGGGCAAAAAATACAAACCCATTTTAGGATTGGATAGTTTTCAGGTGAATTCTATGAGAAACAATGAAGGGGACATGAAATACAACCGGGCATGTGTTTTAGAGTACAATCAATATACTCCATGTGTAAAGAATATAATGACATCTAACTGGAGTATTTTAAAATCTGTGGATGGGTCAGCTGACATGATAGGAGAGACACCTATACTTGTTTATAAAACGTGACTAAACATTAAAAATAAGTTGGGAGTACCCCTTGACAACTGACAGGTGGGCAAACAAGGAGAAGCACACCACAAAATGTGGAAGATGCAAGCAATGTCATGTCATGCGATATTAGAAGTGGATAGTTTAGTTGTAGAAAACATTAACAGGACAAAGGTCACATTCAAATATGGAAATTGTAATATCAAACATGTTATATATCTAGGAAAATGTTTAGAATGCTCAGGTTTTTTATGTCTGAAAGACCGGCAGGAGTCTTAAAAATAGAATATACGATCATTTGTATAACATTGGTCGGAAGGAAAAGAACAATACTTTATATACACACCTAGATAGTAGTAGGGACTGTAAGACCTTTAGGTGTGGTATATTAGAACAAGCCAGACCTAATCCAAGGGGGCAAGAGCCCCCCCCCCGGGGCTTAATGACCACATTACTTGCAAGAAAATGAATCTTTCATGAACATGTATTTTAGAAACGAACATAGGTATATATATTTAGTAACAACTTCTTTAATTAATATGTAATTTTTTATCCTACGAAATGACATTTGCACATATATACATAGGGACCAGTATTGTATTGAAAAGTACTGACATCTTAGAGTTTTCCACAAATGTTTTTTTTAGATTAGCTTAAAAAGTTACATGTATCTTTAAATAATGTGAATTTTAAAAATTTGATTTCTTATTGGTCATTCCTAATGGCGCCTTTTTTGAGAGGTTATATTAATGACGTAATGCAATAGTATGGCATTCTGATGAAGTCCACTTTTGCAGTGGATGAAAGCGCTAAATTCAATTTGTCATACCATTTTAGTGTTTTTATACTATTAAAACATTAATTTATTATACCAGCTGCTTGGATTGTGTCGCTGGATCTGTGGTGGTTATTAGAGCAGCTTATACTATTTTTTAGTTATCTATATCCCTCAACTCACTGTCTGTAGATAACTCAGTATGTAACTGGTTCCACTCATACCTAAATGGTCGACAACAAGCTGTCTTGTGGAAAGATAATCTATCCCCCCCTTCTACCTGTGACTCTCGGCGTACCCCAAGGCTCCATTCTAGGTCCCCTTCTTTTCTCTATATTCATCAATGATCTGCCCAAAATTATACCACAGGCTACCTCCATACAGTACGCAGATGATTCCACACTAATCTGCACTGCCTCTACTCCAGCA
>NC_056725.1:701533012-701575512 GCF_019279795.1 Protopterus annectens | reverse complement strand
CTATGCAATACTTTGCAGCATGAATAATTGTGATATAGCTATGATATCTGTGAGCAGTCTAAATAATAAGATAGGGTCAAGTGGAAGTGGCTAGACTAAGCATTTTTGTTGGGTCACACTGGGGATTTGATTATTAACCAGTTCATAAAATTTGAGTTTCTGAGCGGTGGTAAACAGCATTACACCAGATTTTACTGGTATTGATGAGCAGGCTATTTTTTTTTTCATGTCCGGTTACAGTTTTGTAAGTCATTCTACACCTTTTCCTGCAGGTTGTTAATATTTCTTCCTGAGGTTAATAGGAAAATATTTTCTGCATAGTATTAGGTTTATTTCAGGAAGGTCTACTGTTACATAATCGCAGAAGTGTTAAAATAAAAGTGACCCTTAAACAAAGTCTTGGATGAATCCACTGTGAAAGGCTCCTATATCTGAGCAGATAATATCTAGAGCAAATTCAAATGGTCTGTTAGTTAAGCAATTTTGCACCCACTGAAGACTCCACAAGGGAAAGTGCATCTGTTCTATTTTGTGGAGCAAATGGCTGTGGTTTACACTTTCAAAGAGAATCTCACTTTCCTATGCACATCCAAAGAATGCAATCTCCTTTTCCCCATTTTGAGGCTTATGGAAGAACACAGAGGCATGGATAGCCGGATTCAGGGAAATCTCCATTACTACTTTTGCATGAAAGAATGGTTAGTGAAACAGTGCACCCCTCTCCTTTTGAAAGATCAAAAATGGCTCCATGAACATCAGTCATTGCAATTCTGAGATTCTCCCAGCAGATGTCGAAGCAACTTTATTTCTTTGTTAATTATAGCACTTTGTTGACTGTATATTCTGAGATTCTCCTAGCAGATGTCGAAGCAACTTTATTTCTTTGTTAATTATAGCACTTTGTGTACTGTATATTTGTCTAGCTAGTTTCACTGTGTGTGAGGTATTAACTGGAAATTGTCCACTTTTATTAAGCATCTGTTGGATTGTTTGTTTCTGATAACTTGTTGCAGTTAAAACTCTTTTTCTAGAGGCTCCTTTAGCTGTTTAAAACTTTCATTTAAAGGCTCACTGCTGCTTTTCTGCTGTGAGAAACATTTCTGCAGTTTGTTTCTAAGTAGTGGGGATATTTGTAGCATTTCCATATTCAAGCTTGTATTTGGGCCTAGTGTTTGTGGAGGCTGTGTGTCTGAGCACATATTCAGGGACATCTTGGTTTAGCCAAAGCCATCAGGCATTTCAGTGAGACAGAATTGTTTAAGGTCACTGGCTAACTGAGGTCACCTGGACTACAGCTTAGACTAAGCACCTCATTGGTTCTTTTGAGCTTTTTTTCTTAAAAGTTGCCTCAGGTTTCAACTTTCTGTTACCTAAGAAGTTAAGTTGCGAGTGTTTCTGCGATTTTACACTGAGATAATCGAAGGAAGGACACTGAGCAAACTCGGAACTATAATATATAACATTAAGTATCCTGTTTTTTGCTTATTTTGTTCTTTATTTCTTTGTTAATTATAGCACTTTGTGTACTGTATATTTTTCTAGCTAGTTTCAGTGTGTGAGGTATTAACTGGAAACTGTCCACTTTTATTATGCATCTGTTGGGTTGTTTGTTTCTGATAACTTCCTGCAGTTAAAACTCTTTTTCTAGAGGCTCCTTTAGCTGTTTAAAACTTTCATTTAAAGGCTCACTGCTGCTTTTCTGCTGTGAGAAACATTTCTGCAGTTTGTTTCTAAGTAGTGGGGATATTTGTAGCATTTCCATATTCAAGCTTGTATTTGGGCCTAGTGTTTGTGGAGGCTGTGTGTCTGAGCACATATTCAGGGACATCTTGGTTTAGCCAAAGCCATCAGGCATTTCAGTGATACAGAATTGTTTAAGGTCACTGGCTAACTGAGGTCACCTGGACTACAGCTTAGACTAAGCACCTCATTGGTTCTTTTGAGCTTTTTTTCTTAAAAGTTGCCTCAGGTTTCAACTTTCTGTTACCTAAGAAGTTAAGTTGCGAGTGTTTCTGCGATTTCACACTGAGATAATCGGAGGAAGGACACTGAGCAAACTCGGAACTATAATATATAACATTAAGTATCCTGTTTTTTGCTTATTTTGTTCTTTATTTCTTTGTTAATTATAGCACTTTGTGTACTGTATATTTTTCTAGCTAGTTTCAGTGTGTGAGGTATTAACTGGAAACTGTCCACTTTTATTATGCATCTGTTGGGTTGTTTGTTTCTGATAACTTCTTGCAGTTAAAACTCTTTTTCTAGAGGCTCCTTTAGCTGTTTAAAACTTTCATTTAAAGGCTCACTGCTGCTTTTCTGCTGTGAGAAACATTTCTGCAGTCTGTTTGCCACCCTACCTCCCTGTTGGTATGGTGTTTTTATAGTTGATGGCTTTGCAGTTGCCCGCCCCTAGTGTAAATTTGATCTGGGACCCTCCTCACAGTCTAGTGTCATTACCTCATTCTACCCAGTACAGGTAGAACATATGAGAAGGCCAATCAGCTTAGTTTCTGCTACTCCTTTCTCTCTTTCCACTAAAAAAAAAAAAAAAAAAAAAGTTTTCTAAGCTTGTTTCCTGCCTTTCCTGTGGGTAGTCTAGCCTGGATATAGATTTGCTCTGTCCAGGACTATTTGTAGGCTTCTAGGCCCCCAAGCCTTTCTGCTTAATTTTGTTTCTTAGAATTAGCCAGTTTTTTGTTTCAGCACTTGTTCAGAACTTATTGTAAGCACTAAATAAGCTACAAATTACTACAGCACTCAACTTTCCTCACTGTCTAGAGGAAAACAATTTCTAGTACTTAACAAATAAGCACCTATTCAGGCATGTCAAAGCGTCAGCTCCCGGTGTTTTCTCCTGTCTACCTGATGAATCTGGGCATCTTGGGGCAATGCAGTAATTGCCTCATGTACACAGACAATCCTCTCCTCCTACCACCCAGCACTACAACCTGTGAGAGATGCACTTATATAGCCAAACTGGAAGCAAAGCTCTCTTCACCCAAGACTGGACTAGACAGTCAGGAGGAGGAGAAGGTAAACACTTGCACCACACCACACTCAGTACATAGTCCCTCAAAACCTAAAACACACACATAGAAACACAAAACACACACCTACATTCACGGAGGCTCTCAGTAAAAACTTGCCCGAGCAACAGGGACCTCCAAAGCATGAACACAAGCAACCTCCACCACCCAACACAACCCAAATGACACATAGCCCACAAACTCAGTGTGCCACTCAACCACAGCCCATAAGGCATAACAACCGTACCCAACACTCTAGTCATAGGTGACTCTATAGTCAGGCACACTGATGTTCCACTCACCAGGCTAAACAAGGAGAAAGTTACTGTCAGCTGCCTATCGGGTGCCAGGATCCATATCCACACCTCCAGGCTAGTTGCTCAGCATAATGCATCCGAAATTATCCAAATGCAACTAATTCTGTGCAAGACCGCAATCCAAACTGTAGCTTGCTACAGATCCCCCATCATGCCCCACCAGGATTCCCACTCCTCATTTCTTAATACACTGGAAAAAATTAGAGTACAACCTAACACCCTAATAATGGGCAATTTCAACTGCCCTACCATTAACTGGAAAAACTACTCATGTACCAACTTTTGTGCTCAACGTTTTCTGGAATTCATAAATTCCAATGCCATGGATCAACTTATCCACACCCCCACCAGGGGCAGCAATATCCTAGACCTGGTTATTACCAACATGGGCAACCGGTGCTCCACACCAGAGGTCAATTCCTTGTTGGTCAGATCCGACCACAAGCTAATCACCCTAGACAAACCACAGTTTCAAAAACAAACCAGCCAAAACACTACGAAAGAACTCCAGGCGAAGAAAACTAAATCCCACTCAGTTTTATTAAGCGCTTTTCGTCATTCTCATTAGAATGACTTCTTCAGATGAATTACAAGTCACAACCTACAGCTTATATATCCAACCTAAAGTAATTAAACAAGCCAATTAACTAATCAACTAATAAAATCATTAATTAATTGTTTTAAGGTTGAGAGAATAAGAAGGAATACATATATATATATATATACACAAATCAATAAATATAATGCATTATTATGTAAAATAAATACATGAATTGTATCGAGGAAATATAAACCTTACTACGCTTAGACTAAAATAACATCACAATTTTTGACTATATATAAAATATATTAAATAAGATGAATTAATATAACCCTATAATAAACCCTATAATGGAATACTGTGTCATAGTGAATACCATGCCATACAACTTATTCAATACGTCTAGAACAGGGTCAGAATAATTTATTGGGTTATAATCTAAGATCTGTATACAAATAACTCAGATGTTAACAAGTTAATCAATTTAAATCTATTAAAATATGAAATATAAAATATATATAAATAATATATAAACATTACAGAAGTTTTATATATCAGTTATATAAGGGAATATATTAATTAATATTAATTATATATGACTGTTCGCTACTTATCTATTCAAACTTCTGAGTTTTAGAAGACATGAAATATTGCAATGTTCATTTAGTCCTGGCGCCAGAAAAGCATTAGTTCTAAATTGCCAGGATAGTTCATGTTCTTCCAATAATAAATTAAAAGGGCCTCTTCTACTGTTGGGTTGTACTTGGTCTAATCCCACAAATTTAAAATTGTGGTTGGGGTAAGAGAGGATGTGTTTGACTACAGCATTTTCAATTTTCATATTCGAGATAGCATTAATGTGCTCATAAATCCTATCATGTAATCTCCTCTCTGTTTTCCCTATATAAAAACATGGGCAGTATGAACACAAAGCCCCATATACTACCATTTTGGAATTACAATCTAATTTGTGATTAAGGTTGTAGGTCTTTTTGTTAATCATATGTTTAGTGCCTGTCTTGATATATTTACAATAATTACAACATCCACAGCCAGAGGTCCCTTTTACCTTCGCTGTTGTAGTTGTTGGTCTACTTTCTAACAGCACTTTGAGGTTTTTACCCCTCCTATAAGTCACCTTCGGGAGGGTATCGAACTGGGTTGAATTCTTGTCATATAATAGAATAGTCCAATTTTTATACAAGATGTCTCTTATAATATTACTTTCAAGACTAAATGTTGTAATAAACCTCATACTCCCATCTTTAATACAAGGAATATGTTCTTCTATATTAGGGCTACTCTCCCTATGTTCCAATGGACTACTACTATTATTTGAATATAAGTCCAACTGGGATTGATGGATTGGTATGTCTCTATTAATAGTATGAGGCGCTTTTAACAATGGAATAATAATTCCATTTTCCCTCTTTGATATGACTTCGTCGAAAATATTTTTAAGAAACTCCTTGGGGTATCCTCTATGATTAAACATTCCCTCAAGGAAACTACATTCCTGGATAAAGTCCTCATCTCGTGTTATCATATGGGCTGCCCTGATAGCTTGGCCTTTCACAATCGCTTTTTTCTGGGAATAAGGATGTAAGCTTGTGTAATGTAGGAAAGAATTACTATACGTTTCTTTCCTATGTATCCTGGCAGAGAATTGTTTATTCTCATTATCTTTGGCTAGCCTAACGTCCAAATAGTTGATAGTACTCTCCTGAAAATCAAATGTGAATTTAAGAAAGTTAGTGGTGCTGTTCAAGTAAGTTACCAATTCAATAGCCATATCTTTATTACTATATAGGCAAATGAAGATATCATCCAGGAACCGTGTATAATACTTGATATAATTTGAAAAACGTTCCAAGTTAATAATGTGGTTCTCCTCCCAGTAGGCCATAACAGTGTTTGCAAAGCTAGCACCTACTGGGGACCCCATAGCCACTCCACATTTCTGCAGGTATAGATCATTATTGAATAGGAAGTAGTTGTTTGTTAAAATTATACCAAGTAAAGATGTTACCAAGTATACTTCTGTTGTCGAAGCTCCTTTTTTAAATAAATAGATGTTCACCCATTCAAGGCCTATGTCGTGTGGTATTGAGGTGTATAAGTCCACGACGTCTACTGTTAAGAAATTGAGTTCATCATTGAACTCAATTTCATTAATTTTGCTTAAAAAAGCCCATGAGTCTTTACTTATTTGGGTTTCATTATCAAGGTATTTCTTTAGAATATTGTCGACCAGTTTTGCACTTGCATAGGTTATAGAGTTCCTACCGTCAATAAGTGGTCTGAACGGGGGGTCCTGTAGGCTTTTATGTATTTTTGGTGTAGCAAACAGTACTGGTATTTTTGGCCATTCTGTTTTTATATAATTATACATGTCAAGGTCTAAATAACCTTCTATGAAATAATCACTGAAGTGACTCTTGATTAGTCTATACGCCAAGTTTACTTCATTGACACTTGCTCTATGGTAAGTATTGTTGTCCAGTAGTGTAGAAACTCTCTGAATGTAGTCATACTGGTCGAACAAGACTAAGCCCCCTCCCTTATCTGGCTTAATCGCTCTCACATTTAAGGTTTTAAACAATTTGAGAAAGGCTTTTTCATCTGTGGTAATATTCAGTGGTCTACTATTAGTTTTTTTATAAAAAACATTATCCTTGTTGGCTAAATTCCTAAGGTCCAATTCCATAATGCCTTCAAACAATTGGAGAGCTGGATATAGGGGGGGATTATAGTCACTAGGGATGTGATAAACAGAACTAGTACATTGGGATTTACCTAAAAGTAAATTCGAATTAAGCTTCCTGACAAACATTTTAAGATCTTTAATACTTTGCACTAAGTCCATATGCTGGTTAGGTATAAATGTGTATCCCCTTGATAATAATTCCACAAAACAAGGCTCAATTTCTAAACAAGAATAGTTATAGGTCTCCAGCTTTGTTAGTGATTATATCAGGTAACCCAAGTCTGTTGGCTATCTCCTCGGCTTGTTCGGGGGGCGCCTGTTGTTTTTTTGTATCCTTTGGTCATTAAAGTTCTTCTTTGGTATAGCCCCTTGATATGCATATTCAAAATTATCAAGACAGTCATTTTGGTTATGATACACGTCAGTTCTTTCTCTGTTACCTCTCAATCGGTTGGCCCATGTATTACTTTCAGAATCCTGCTGGTTATTGTTATTATTTGGGTTAGAATGACCCCTTTTCCATTGTTACAGTCCACTTCATAAGTATCAATTTCCACTAATGCTTCTTTTTCTATGCCTGGATTAACATGAGCCGTTTGGGACGGTGGTGGTTTGGGATAGGCTGTCCCATTCTTGTAGGCTAAACGGTCTCTCACCATTTTTTTACACTTATTTTGTTTCAATCTAACTAGAAGTTGGTCTATTGTGGTAAAAGACCTGTCATATTCAAACTTGTAACGAGGAAATTCTGAATTAGAAAGTATTTCCTCGTTCAAGTCTTTAACTTCGTTGGATAAGTCTACAATCTGTAAACCATAGTGCTTAATCATAAGTTTTAATAAGTTAATCCCTTGCGTATCAAAGAAAGTTATGAGTTCTTTGTGGAAAAATGAATTCTCAATCAGACCTGTAGGGTACACGTGATAACGCAACCCTTTCGGCACCAGTTTTTCTTGAATGCATCCATTGAGGTAATTAACCTCAAGTTGTAACTTCTTAATTTTCAGCAGTTTAGTATCCAATAGTTTTAATCTATTAGTCAAAGTGGTTGCACTAACCTCTACTTCGTTGGCGTCTTCTGCCGGAGATCCCGTACCATGAAAATCCATCTTAGTAGTGTCCGTTAGCCATCTTTCGAACGCGGGACTTCCAATAAGCTCTCCGACGCCTCTCCTTTCAGTTAAGGAACCCGTTTCTCCACTAGTACGATTATTTGATGACCCATAGGGGCTCAAATGAGCTCCGTTGTCGTCTGGATTGGTGTTAACCAGTTCATCTCTTCCCGTATTGGATCCACATTGTCGTTGTGCTGGTGTAATACCTGCATCTAAACTGTTGTTGGAAGTTGGATTAGCTGCTGTAGGAACGTTGCTAGATTCAAATCTAGCCGCCAAATTATCTATGCGTTGTGATAGTGCCATAATCAAAGCAGTTAAATTTCCATCATTATTAGATTCCGGAAGCTGGTCTATGAGCAGCGGACTGCTGCTATTGTCCATAGTACCAGGAACGATAAAGTTTTCCATAGCCAGAAAGTCCAAAAGTCACAAAGTAAACCACAGTTTCAAAAACAAACCAGCCAAAACACTACGAAAGAACTCCAGGCAAAGAAAACTAAATCCCACTCAGTTTTATTAAGCACTTTTCGTCGTTCTCATTAGAATGACTTTTTCAGATGAATTACAAGTCACAACCTACAGCTTATATATCCAACCTAAAGTAATTAAACAAGCCAATTAACTAATCAACTAATAAAATCATTAATTAATTGTTTTAAGGTTGAGAGAATAAGAAGGAATACATATATATATATATACACAAATCAATAAATATAATGCATTATTATGTAAAATAAATACATTTATACCTAACCAGCATATGGACTTAGTGCAAAGTATTAAAGATCTTAAAATGTTTGTCAGGAAGCTTAATTTGAATTTACTTTTAGGTAAATCCCAATGTACTAGTTCTGTTTATCACATCCCTAGTGACTATAATCCCCCCCTATATCCAGCTCTCCAATTGTTTGAAGGCATTATGGAATTGGACCTTAGGAATTTAGCCAACAAGGATAATAATGTTTTTTATAAAAAAACTAATAGTAGACCACCGAATATTACCACAGATGAAAAAGCCTTTCTCAAATTGTTTAAAACCTTAAATGTGAGAGAGATTAAGCCAGATAAGGGAGGGGGCTTAGTCTTGTTCGACCAGTATGACTACATTCAGAGAGTTTCTACACTATTGGACAACAATACTTACCATAGAGCAAGTGTCAATGAAGTAAACTTGGCGTATAGACTAATCAAGAGTCACTTCAGTGAACATTTCATAGAAGGTTATTTAGACCTTGACATGTATAATTATATAAAAACAGAATGGCCAAAAGTACCAGTACTGTTTGCTACACCAAAAATACATAAAAGCCTACAGGACCCCCCGTTCAGACCACTTATTGACGGTAGGAACTCTATAACCTATGCAAGTGCAAAACTGGTCGACAATACCCTAAAGAAATACCTTGATAATGAAACCCAAATAAGTAAAGACTCATGGGCTTTTTTAAGCAAAATTAATGAAATTGAGTTCAATGATGAACTCAATTTCTTAACAGTAGACGTCGTGGACTTATACACCTCAATACCACACGACGTAGGCCTTGAATGGGTGAACATCTATTTAGTTAAAAAAGGAGATTCGACAACAGAAGTATACTTGGTAACATCTTTACTTGATATAATTTTAACAAACAACTACTTCCTATTCAATAATGATCTATACCTGCAGAAATGTGGAGTGGCTATGGGGTCCCCAGTAGGTGCTAGCTTTGCAAACACTGTTATGGCCTACTGGGAAGAGAACCACATTATTAACTTGGAACGTTTTTCAAATTATATCAAGTATTATACACGGTTCCTGGATGATATCTTCATTTGCCTATATTGTAATAAAGATATGGCTATTGAATTGGTAACTTACTTGAACAGCACCACTAACTTTCTTAAATTCACATTTGATTTTCAGGAGAGTACTATCAACTATTTGGACGTTAGGCTAGCCAAAGATAATGAGAATAAACAATTCTCTGCCAGAATACATAGGAAAGAAACGTATAGTAATTCTTTCCTACATTACACAAGCTTACATCCTTATTCCCAGAAAAAAGCGATTGTGAAAGGCCAAGCTATCAGGGCAGCCCGTATGATAACACGAGATGAGGACTTTATCCAGGAATGTAGTTTCCTTGAGGGAATGTTTAATCATAGAGGATACCCCAAGGAGTTTCTTAAAAATATTTTCGACAAAGTCATATCAAAGAGGGAAAATGGAATTATTATTCCATTGTTAAAAGTGCCTCATACTATTAATAGAGACATACCAATCCATCAATCCCAGTTGGACTTATATTCAAATAATAGTAGTAGTCCATTGGAACATAGGGAGAGTAGCCCTAATATAGAAGAACATAGTCCTTGTATTAAAGATGGGAGTATGAGGTTTATTACAACATTTAGTCTTGAAAGTAATATTATAAGAGACATCTTGTATAAAAATTGGACTATTCTATTATATGACAAGAAGTGTTCAACCCAGTTCGATACCCTCCCGAAGACTTATAGGAGGGGTAAAAACCTCAAAGTGCTGTTAGAAAGTAGACCAACAACTACAACAGCAAAGGTAAAAGGGACCTCTGGCTGCGGATGTTGTAATTATTGTAAATATATCAAGACAGGCACTAAACATACGATTAACAAAAAGACCTACAACCTTAATCACAAATTAGATTGTAATTCCAAAATGGTAGTATATGGGGCTTTGTGTTCATACTGCCCATGTTTTTATACAGGGAAAACAGAGAGGAGATTACGTGATAGGATTTATGAGCACATTAATGCTATCTCGAATATGAAAATTGAAAATGCTCTAGTCAAACACATCCTCTCTTACCCCAACCATAATTTTAAATTTATGGGATTAGACCAAGTACAACCCAACAGTAGAAGAGGCCCTTTTAATTTATTATTGGAAGAACATGAACTATCCCTGCAATTTAGAACTAATGCTTTTCTGGCGCCAGGACTAAATGAACATTGCAATATTTCATGTCTTCTAAAACTCAGAAGTTTGAATAGATAAGTAGCGAACAGTCATATATAATTAATATTAATTAATATATTCCCTTATATAACTGATATATAAAACTTCTGTAATGTTTATATATTATTTATATATATTTTATATTTCATATTTTAATAGATTTTAAATTGATTAACTTGTTAACATCTGAGTTATTTGTATACAGATCTTAGATTATAACCCAATAGATTATTCTGACCCTGTTCTAGACGTATTGAATAAGTTGTATGGCATGGTATTCACTATGACACAGTATTCCATTATAGGGTTTATTATAGGGTTATATTAATTCATCTTATTTAATATATTTTATATATAGTCAAAAATTGTGATGTTATTTTAGTCTAAGCGTAGTAAGGTTTATATTTCCTCGATACAATTCATGTATTTATTTTACATAATAATGCATTATATTTATTGATTTGTGTATATATATGTATTCCTTCTTATTCTCTCAACCTTAAAACAATTAATTAATGATTTTATTAGTTGATTAGTTAATTGGCTTGTTTAATTACTTTAGGTTGGATATATAAGCTGTAGGTTGTGACTTGTAATTCATCTGAAGAAGTCATTCTAATGAGAACGATGAAAAGCGCTTAATAAAACTGAGTGGGATTTAGTTTTCTTCACCTGGAGTTCTTTTGTAATCACCCTAGACATCCACATCCCTCCCCCACCCCCCATTAGGGAAACCACAGTAAAAAATTTCTCCAAAGCCAACTTCACGCTTCTTAAGACAGTAGTGGCAAACTTCACGACACCCATGCAAATGGACAATAGAGGTATGACTGCTGAATCCTACACAAATGCACTTTATAAGCACTTACACGAGTGCATGGATTGTGCAATCCCTAACAGAACCAAGATGCTATCCTCCAAAAAAAGGAAGCCAATCTGGTGGTCCCCTGCCATAAACAAACTCTACAACAGAGGAAAGAAACTGTTGCAAAAAAGAGTAAAATCCCATGATTGGATAAACTCCCTGGTCAGCCTCAGTAAGAAGCTGAGATCTCTCATAAAATCCTCCAAAGCTAGTTATGAAAACAAAATAGTCACTGACTCTAAAGACAACCACAAAGCATTCTATAGCTGTGTCAAGAATCTCAATGGCAACACTCAGATCTGCTCTGAGTTACAGCACAATGGCACTAAATATACAGAACCAACTGATATTGCCAACATCCTGGCAGATAGGTTCAGTGCTAACTTTACCCGTCTGTCATCCCCTAAAAGGCCCATCTCTATACCAGAAGAATGCAAAGTTCCTGTAATCACGGTTGCACAGGTAAAAAACACACTATCTAAAGCCAAGAACACAGCATCCATGGGACCTGACGACATTCCAGGCTGTGTTCTACATGAACTACAGAACGAACTGGCACCCCACCTAAGTACCATGTTCAATCATAGCCTCACCTCAGGCTATGTGCCCACTGAAAGGCACACAGCAACAGTTATCCCACTCCACAAAGGGGAGCCACCACAGATCCCGGAAACTATCGCCCCATTAGCCTAACGAGCCTGGTCTGCATGGCTATAGAGCGTATCATTATGGAACTTATAAACAATGACATTGGTAATCTCCAAACTCAGGTCCCCACCCAGTTCGGGTTTGTAAAAGGCAGATCACGTCTCCTAAACCTGATAGACTTCTTTGAAGCAGTTACCAAAGCTGTAGATGAGGGTAAGGTGGTTCACACAGCCTATCTAGATCTCGCCAAGGCTTTCAACACCATCCCCCACTCTGGAATTATAGATAAACTCACTAAACTAGGTATAAATCCCAATGTCACAAGATGGGTTGCCAACTGGCTCACTGACAGAACCCACACTGTGAAAGTAGCAGACTCCAAATCCAACTTCAGAGCAGTGACAAGTGGAGTACCACAGGGTTCAGTCCTGGGTCCTCTCCTGTTTGTTATCTACTTCTCTGAAGTACAGGCCAACACAGAAGGTCTTTGGCTAACTATGTTCGCAGATGACTGCAAACTCGGAGCCATAATCAAAACTCCAAAAGATGTGGGCATCCAACTCGCGCTCACATGTTGCCCATGTCGGTGTTTCGGCTGTCGGGATTTTACATTGTTGATCATCTGTCTCGTCGGTCTTCTTAGCGTCGGTGTTTTGGCGTGTCGATGAAGTCAAGGGGACCCATATATATACATATACATATATATATATATATATATATATATATATATATTTATAAATACACACACACACACACACATATATATATATATATATATATATATATATAAACACAATCCACAGTGTCACAAATATTATCCATGCCCATTAATGATGTCAAACAGATATGTATGTACTGTGTGCATCACTGGAACCGGTATCACACATGCTTATGGTGTAACAACTTGATGGGGTTTCCGCACCATCAGACAGTAATGCTTATGCCACAAAAAGAATATCTAGGTATAGCCAATAAGATGTGTGACAGCTCACTGTGGCAAAGGTGGTATACTTCAGTTACATATCAGTGGAAGATGTGTAGTGAGTTACATAAAGAAGGGTGACTGTACTCAGCTACTGGTTCTCGTTGGCTGTGAATTATGGAGGTATTATTACCTGTGATGTGAATGATCTTCACATACTCAGTAATTCTGTTACATACAAGGGAGTAGTCAGCAGTGTGGCCACATGCTGGTGGGCATTCCAAATTCCATCTACCCCAGGACACTGGTGCAATATCAACTGGTCTGACTATAGGGTGTGATGCCTACATTATACATGGGCTGTGTGTTTGTTTTCCTGGCATAACAAATCCATCTTTTTGTGTCATTGCAAGTGTTGTCATGGCTGTGGCAGCAGTCTTTGGTGTGTGTTGATACTGTCTGTATTATACTAATATCACAGTTGGAGTCACTGATTGCCCATAATCTGCAGTCCTTGGACACAAGATGTGAATGTCATTTGTGATGACTGTGACTTAAATAATGGACAGGAAAAGGCCTAGCAGACAGCCCTTATGTACGGACCTGATCAATGGACCTGAGATACAGTTCACTTCATACATTTCAACATATTTCGATGCCATGTATGCGGTACAGTGGTCTCTCCACTTGGTGATATAGCTGTTTATGGCCACACCTGACACTGTTGAGTGAATACCTCAGTGTGGATTTGTATCAAATGCCACGGGCTTGTCAAGTTCAAAAGGATGATAGTGTTGTCATCATGCATGCCCTTGATGACCTCTGAGAACATCTAACAGATATAACAGACATGATGTAGCATTAACAACTCATACAGGTCTATTGCACACAGTCGGGATATTACTATTGTCCATTTAATAAAAGGTCCATGATGAGATGTTGGTCTACCTCATAGATGAGGAGAGTCAGGATGTGTCTATACATGCATGCATGCATGCATTGGGTGCTGTTCCCCCCAACTCATATGGATGTATGCTGATGTATACACTTCTAGAGGAAGATAATCTGTGTGGAGGGTGTGTTGAAGAGTGCATTCAACAGTATCAGGAAGGTGTATGTGCTGAGACATACAATAGGTGATCTGTGGATGAGGGTAAGACAGTGCATACTGGCTATCTTGATCTGCCCTAGGGTTTAGACACTAGCCCCCATGCAGGTGTCAATGAGAAACTCACCCAGGTGGGGATAAACCCTTACATCACTAGATGGGTAACCAATTAGCTCACTAACAGAACACATATTGTGAAAGTTGGTGAATCAACCTGTACCATTGGCGTACCACAGGGACATGTGCTTGGCCCTTTACAGTTTGGAATCCATTTATCAATAGTTCAGGCTAAGGTATACAGCCTTTGGCTTACCGCATTTGCTGATTCTTGCATACTGGGTGCAATCACAGAGTCCACCTATGATGACAGCATACTACAGGAGTGGCTGACACAAACAAATGATTGGTGACAAAGCGAAACAGTCTACAAATAAATGCAAAAATGTGTCTTTATTTTGTCCTTCTGCAAAGTGGAATTCCCTACTAATTAAAACATTAACAACAGTCCAGCTATGCTGAAACCCAGTGATACAAGCATTGGACACGTAGACAACAATCTGTATTTGACCACCAACTGTCCACATTGGTATTGAAAGCCTATGTTGTGCACATCATAAGTCACACCACTGCATTCAGATCTGAGGATTACATTACAGCACTGTACTCACACCTCATCAGAGAGCTAATAGAGTATAATGTTCTCTTTTACATGTACCTCATCAAACACACGCAGCAGCTTGAGAGACCAAAGGGGTTTCTCACCAAGAAAACAAAGGGCCTACAAACCATGCCATGGTGTAAGTGGATAGACAAAGCCACGTCGCTGTAATTTGGATCATACAGGATAAGTGATTTCTGCCCGGTCTCCAGGCCAGTCTCTGACCCTGCCCTGGTGGGAATAGTGCAGATCCACAAATCAGATATAGATGATGACAGCAGCAGCATCTGGTGAGGAGAATAAGGTAATAACAGTGTCCCACATGCAAAGGCTCTCTGTAATTTCAAGCCAGAGCACAAGACACGCGCGCGCACACACACACACACACCATTTGACTGCAGTTAGACCAGAACCCCCTACCCAAGTACACAGACTACAGAACTCTGTATTTAAGGGAAGTGCCACAGCTGAAGTCTGACTTGGACTGTCTCAGACAACACTTTATAGCTGATGACAACAGCAGTTTCTGGTGAGGAGAATACAGTAATAACAGTAACCACAAAATGCTATCAAACACACCACAAAAGGTCCTTCCACATATAACGAAATGTAAAAACAAAATAACTGAGAAGGGCCACTTATGCAGACAGCACAAATATTGCCTCAATACAGAAAATGCAAAGGTCAGTTTTATACACACAGTACCTGTATTCTGTTGTTAATGTCAGAGTGCAGTGTTCCACGCTGTTCAGCCTAATACAGTCAGCCTTGTAACTCCTTTTATTTGGATGTTTTTTGTATATATATATATATATATATATATATATATATAAACATTTTAATGGTGCAATGTTTTAATGTATTCACTTCCATATCTGATTATATGTTATAACTAATTGATGTTGATGACTCATTCTAAAAGGTTTCTCTGTTTTTAATTTTAAAGCACAATTTAGATATTTACATAATTGATTAATTACTTGTTATTATTCAATTGACTAAGACATTTTTGCTATATAAAGGGTTGAATTAATTCATTCTGTGTAAGATCTGAAGAAGCTATGTTTTAGCGAAAGCGCTCATCTTTGTTTTATTTTGTTCATGTTTTGTTCGTCTAATGTGAATAAACGGCTTTGGTTCTACATTGACTTGATTTGGATATCGCACGTTTACCAGAAGGAGTTTGTGACAAGAGTTTGTGATAGATGCTCTTATACCCACTTCGCACACAAGTACCTATTTCTCTCTCTTTTTTGATTTATTACTTTTGGTACAAGTGTGTTAATCCGATGGACAGTTACGTATATAATTACATTTTTTGACTTTAACAAACCATTTCGGAGAGTGAGGTATAACCAATTGAAAGACTTTTTACTCGGATTTTGTATACGAAGCATTACGCGTACTTTGAGCATCTTTACGCTACTACTTTACGCTGATTTACGACAATTTCAGTTAACTAACTGGCATGGCAGAAATCGAGTTACCGTACAAGCCGAGAGGTGAACACCGAGGCAAGGATAACGCAGAAGGTATACAGGGACCCAGAGCTGATTATCGGGGCAAGGAAGCATTGACATCACGTTTCAGGAAATACCTGAATGGAACATCGACCCCTTCATGGTTTTTCGAGGAGAATGATGTTACACTTGACTGCGAAACATCAGCAGTGGATATGGAAAGGTTGAATAAGCTTCTCGGGGACATGGAGAAGGACTTTTATAAACTGAAACGGTTACAGACTCAGAGGGTACACTTTGAGTTCTGTCTACAGAACATAATAATACCACGTGGACTTAGGGTATTTTCTATGCCCAGCCAAGGTAAAGACTATCCTGATTTGTTAGCATTATGGCAGCGCATAAATATAGAGACAAGCCGTAAGTACCTAAGGCTTTTGATTGACTTCTTCTTGCCTGAAGAAAAAACACTGACAGATAATATTAATGCTAAGCAAGTAGAACTTTTTAATGATTTTCCAGAATGTATTGTTGGTGCATTATTTGACAACATATTAGATTGTGTGTCAGCATATGAACACAAACTTTTTCAGCAGAAAAAAACAAAAGTTTCTTGAGATTTTAGGGACTTCAGAACAGGGAATGTCTTCACTTGGCCCAGGTCTTTTACTAATGATAATAATGATAATAATATTGCTAGAACTGTACAAGCAACCGGGCATGTGAATGAAAGAACAAATGCTAATAATATTATGCAATACCATCATGATAATGTTGCTAATAATTCTTCTAGTAGAGACAACTGTTTAAACACTGAAGACTCTTTAAAAAGAGGGGCATGTGTCAGCGACAAGTCATTGTTGAATAGACCTAGTTCTAATACATTAGAACATACTGTAACACATGGAAATGATTTAGCAAACCCTTGTAATGTTTTGAACAGTCATTTATCAGTTGTATCAGACAATATTATAACACCAGAGAATCATGAAAATAATACCTGTAATGACTCGTCAGATGTTATACATCTGACACATGAAGGTGCTATTAATAACCAGAATTTATATCCCAGTGTTAGTATTGCTAATACTACTACTAAAGAGATAACATTAACTACACCTGTTGTCAAACCAAAAACAAAGGACAAGGTTTGTACTACAGGATCAGGCATTGACTTATCCTTCCCTTTAGCCATACGTCAAGACAAAGGTCAAAGGAGAACCAGGTCAATGAGCAGAGGGAGACAAAAAAGAAAAATGTCAGGGGAGCCTCTGTATCATACAACTATAAAGAAAATGTGGAACAACCACCACAAGGATTAATTTTTAATCTATCTAATATAGCACTAACAGAGAGTGATACTAAGCTCCTAAATAAGGGATTGAATTTTATACCGTATACCAATAGTAGTGTTATTGATACAGTTACGGATCTCAAAGTGTTTTGTCGCAATTTGATGTTGAAATACTTGTTTGAATCCGAAGATGACGCTGAAACGAGTGCCTTACGCACTAATGAAAATAAACCCTTTATTTTTAAAAATTTGAGTGATTTTATACCAAACAACCATCCCCTGGTTGAGACTTATTTTAAGCTAACTGAAGAAGAATTTCATAAATTTTATAATAATAGAAGGCAATATGGATCACGGAATAAGAGAAGGTTTGATAATTTAACCTATAATGAGAGGGTCAGTTTGAATAAATTGAAAAATGACTCTGAGGTCACCATCAGACCAGCAGATAAAGGGTCAGGAATAGTGGTCTTAGACACTGAATGCTATATACAGAAAATGAATATGATGTTACAAGATAGTTCTTATGTCAGTGAATGCATGGGGTCTATTAATAAAATGTGCACTTATGTACATGATGTTTTAACTGACATATTTAAGAGTGGTCTGGTTGATAAGAACCTCTATGAATATTTATATATACAAACACCCATCATCCCCATTATACAGGGTCTACCAAAAATTCATAAAGATCATACTGACCCACCAATGAGACCCATTGTTTCAGGGAAAGGATGGGTGACTGAGCATATTTCAGTTTTTATTGAGAAACATCTGAGATGCATTTTAAACAATAATTATTATGTATTATGTGATTCAAAACAGTTCTTAATAGATCTTTATGATAAACTAAAGGACTGTGCAGTTATAGATGAGTTAATGTTGGTTACATTAGACATCCAATCACTCTTCACAGTAATCCCGAATTAATTAGGTTTAACATATGTTACATGCTATCTCAAAAAACATAGTGAATATTCTGACATTCTCATTGATCTCATAATACACTTCATGGAGTTGATTTTAGAAAACAATGCTTTTATGTTTGACAGTAACATCTATAGACAATGTGAAGGCGTAGCTATGGGCACACCATGTGCCAATAGCTACGCCAACATGTTCCTGGCATATTGGGAGGAGATATTACTATTTCAGAATCCATTATTTAAATCTAACGTGATATTTTATAGACGCTTTGTGGATGATTTATTTATTTTATGGAATGGAACTGAGAATGACTTACGAAACTTTGTTACGGCCATTAATCATTTAACTGAGTGTCTAAAGTTCACAGCACAATGGAGTATGACTAGAATTGAGTTCCTAGACCTTTTTATTGAGAAATTGCCATGTGGGGTTATTAATACAGGAATTTTTAGAAAAAAGTTGCCATCGAAATATGTTACTGTTCAGAAGTAGCATGCATCCGACATATGTTTTTAAAAATATCATGAAAGGACAGGCCTTAAGGATGTCTAGAATGAATTCCAATGAAATAGGCCTAGAAAGAGACCTTAATAATTTGAAAAATCAGTTATTGGCAAGAGGATACAAACTAAATGAAATAGAACACCACCTACAGATAACATCTGAGGTACGTGATACAAAAGGTGCCCCTTATTTTGGACCTGCTTTTATAGGAAATAAGAATTCCATTGCTAATTTAAACAAGGTTAAATTCTCAACTTGTTTCACTAGAGACGACAATGAGATCAGGTCCATTATTAGTAAATATTGGGACATAACTATTAACGATGATATTAAGGAAATAGTTGGTGAGAAACCAATGTTCCTGTATAGGAATAAGATGAACTTAAAAAGGATCCTATGTTATAATGTAACAAAGAGGGACACAAACATTGAAAGCTATACCAAACCTTGTGGTCATTGCAATTTTTGTTCACTAATAAATATTAACCCCATTTTTATACATCCAGATTTGAATAAAGAATTTATTATTAATGTAAATGCCAACTGTATGACTTGTCATGTAGTATATTTAGCAGTATGCTCCATCTGTTTATCGTTCTACGTAGGAAAAAACAATCGATGCCTACGAGATAGGATAAGGGAGCACTGCTATAATATTAGAAAGAAAAATACTAATAATGCCCTAGCAAAACATGTTGTAGAAGCAGGCGACTGTCATACATTTACATTTAGAGTTTTGGAAGTGATAACACCCAATGTAAGGGGAGGAAATGTAAGATGCTATACAGAAGGGAAGGAGAGTGGTTGGATAATTTTACTGAGAGCAGACAAAGGTCATGGTTTAAATGAAAGAGCTTCAATTAAGCCATACCCAAGACACATCAAATAAAATTATATTATATAGCATGTGTTGTTCCATCTCATATATATTTTTATGCTTGTTGCCAGCCTTGTCCACCATCAATTGATACATCCAGCAACACCCTATTTGTTTATATACATCTCACATCAGCTAGGCCCAATATACTTTTATACAATTTGCACATTATTTTAACCCCTTATATTTCATCAATACTTTACACATACACCTTCATTTGCATATATATATTTATATTTGCACATTACTCATATACTTCATACATATATATATATGTATATTTATATTTATATTTATATATTTACACATTTATATTATAAAATATGTTCAAACAATCATACATTTTATTATATTATTTATCATATAGTATATATTACATTTTATCTAGTGTTATATATATATTTATATTTATCACATACATACTGATATATTATTATACATTTCAGATCCGTATATGAATTCATTTACCACTGGTCATATACGTATGCATGCATATGTCCCATTCAGTATATATATATATATATATATATATATATTCTTTATATATATATTTTTAATTGATATCATAAATACATATGTTTTTTATCATTTTACATATTTATTTTAGCACACACATATATTTACTTTTCATGTATACATAACATAATACAGTCAGCCTTGTAACTCCTTTTATTTGGATGTTTTTTGTATATATATATATATATATATATATATATATATATATATATATATATATATATATATAAACATTTTAATGGTGCAATGTTTTAATCTATTCACTTCCATATCTGATTATATGTTATAACTAATTGATGTTGATGACTCATTCTAAAAGGTTTCTCTGTTTTTAAAAACTGTTTTTAAAGCACAATTTAGATATTTACATAACTGATTAATTACTTGCTATTATTCAATTGACTAAGACATTTTTGCTATATAAAGGGTTGAATTAATTCATTCTGTGTAAGATCTGAAGAAGCTATGTTTTAGCGAAAGCGCTCATCTTTGTTTTATTTTGTTCATGTTTTGTTCGTCTAATGTGAATAAACGGCTTTGGTTCTACATTGGTTCTACATTGACTTGATTTGGATATCGCACGTTTACCAGAAGGAGTTTGTGACAAGAGTTTGTGATAGATGCTCTTATACCCACTTCGCACACAAGTACCTATTTCTCTCTCTTAAAGTTAAAAAGATAATTCCAAAACACAGTTCCAGCTGTTCAGCTCCAAGCTCAAATGGGCAACCCAAGCTGCTCACAAATAAGTCCTGATAACTTTTAAAAGTAAAACTCCGTCTAACAATGCTTGTATAACATCAACTTCAAAAACAAGCGTTAGGCGGATTCTAAAATGCAATACTTTTATTATAAAAAACGGCAAGCGCTTTCGACACAAGTCTTTTTCAAGCCAACAAACAGTTTTACAACAGGAAGACACATTTTATATTCACATCAATTGTGATGTCATTTCCTATTAAAAGTCTTAAAGTCATACTCTCTCAGCAGGAGTTCATCTAAATCAACTGTGTATGTGTTTTAAATGCAGTTACCATATTCAACAGTCATACACATGATAATAGATTTCTCTGCAGAGCAATCTATATACGATCTTTATGCATATACAAAAATTATTTAAAACTTTTTTAAAAAACATTTAGAGTATTCAAAATGAAGTTGTAATGACTAGCATGCTACTTGTCAAGGTGCATGCTGTGCTTCATATTCCAACGAATTAAAGTGAAGTGTCTACTGATTTTTTTACAGTACTTTACACTCAAACAATATATCCAAGATATTCTTTTGCGTGGAAACATAATTTCCTTACGGCAATCCTATATTATTTAGTATGATATGAAGATATGAAATTTAAAATCAATTATATAAGAGTAAAACACATATACAAAATATGTAAAAAATTATAAGAGAATGTATACCCTATCATCATATTATTACTAGTAGTAATAATATATCTACTAATTTACAGAATAATTGGTAGTATGACATAGGTCCTTTATCTCTGGGTAATCAGGTCATTTAGGTTAGACTGCCTATATTTATATATATACGCATTTAACATACAGAATATAATTCAAAGTATAATACATAATGTATAAAATGTGACTTGTAACAACATATATTACAAGAAGGCAACCCATTATGAAACAAGAACTGTCTTTGCTCTCTAACTAACAAATAAGAGGGATGTGCAACATATGGTACATAATATGGAGTGTACACTGTATATCAGGGTTTACTATAGAGAGACCAACATTCTCATGACCAACGCTATCATTTTCTCTGCTTTGCGGGTTAGAGGGAGAATCCCACTTATCGTAGGTAGACATACCACTCTAATATAAAGACTTAATCTATGGATTTTATGATAAGGTAATATAATCAGCAGAGAGGCTTCACCTAAAGCTGACATTCATCGTACAGCCCCTTTTCCCATTGTGGACCACTGGAGAGGAGGAGGGGGGAGAGACCGCTCGATGAGCAGAGGGCGACCAAAGAAAAGAACAGCGGATTTCAATCATGTAGGCCCCACTCTGAAAAAGATGTGGCAAGGAGGGAAGAATCCCTGATATGGAACATCTCCAATAGAATACTAACTGAGGATGAAATATACGTGTTAGAGAAAGGACTTACATTTATTCCCTCTAACAAGAGTGATATTTCAGATAATATTATGGATTTAAAATTATTTACAAGAAATCTACAACTAAAACTTGAAATGGGAAATAGTGGAAGTGATCAGCACATTTTTAAAAAACCAAGCACATATGTCCCGACCTTACATCCTCTCATTGATGCTTTTTCCAAATTAGTGGAAAATGACCTACATGAGAATGAAAGAATTAACCAGAGCAGGAAATGGCAAGGTAACCTTAGACCAATACAAAGAAGAGCCCTTAAGACATTAAAAAATGATAAGAATATTATGATTAGACCCGCTGATAAAGGTGGACCGACTGTCATAATGGACATGGAAAAATATATAGCCAGTATGAATAAAATGTTAAGTGAAGATAGATTTTATAAAAAGATTAATAAGCGTACTGTGGATAATATATCTAATGATGTTGAGAGTAAATTGCAAAATATGTTACACGAAGGTAAAATCAATGAAGAATTATATAAATATTTCCATGTTGAACATCCAACTATTCCATGTATACAAGGTATACCGAAAATACATAAACATGAAACAGACCCCCCGATGAGACCTATCGTGGCTGGAAGGGGATGGATTACTGAGCCTATCTCCCTGTATTTAGAACACTTACTGAAACCCATAGTAGATAAGGTTGAATACATTCTAAAGGACACTAAACAATTTTTGATGTTTCTGTATGAAAAAACCTTCAGTACATATAAGAAAGGAAGGGACATTTTAGTTACATTAGATGTTCAGTCCCTTTTTACAACTATTCCGAACAAGGAAGGTATACTTAGTATTAGGAGATGCCTAAAGAAAGATGGTACGTATACAGATAGCAAAATAGAAGTTATTTGTCAACTCATGGAAATAGTTTTGATGAACAATGTGTTCACTTTTTGTAATCAATTTTATTTACAAAGGGATGGCGTAGCTATGGGCACTTCATGTGCCAATAGCTACGCCAACCTAGTTATGGCTGACTGGGAAGCGGAGTATTTATTCAAAATAAGTAAATTTAAAGAAAATGTCCTTTTCTATACATGCTTCGTACATGATCTCTTTCTCATTTGGAAAGCTGAAGAAGCACTACTTAAGGAACTACATCAAGATATGAATACAACTACAGAATATTTAAGGTTTACTATGACCAAGTCATATGAATGTATATCATACTTGGATGTATTTGTACAGAGTCTATCAAATGGTTTACTAAATACAGGTATACACAGGAAAACCTGTTATAGGAATACATACCTACATCGGAGTAGCATGCACCCAAATCATATATTTGGCAATATTGTAAAAGGCCAAGCTATGAGGGTATCCAGGTTAAGCTCAGATCAGCAAGGATTTCAGACAGGAATCAATGAACTTAAATGGAAATTCTTGAATCAGTCATATAGATCGGAAGAAATTGATGCAAGTCTCTTGGAGATACAGAATCTGAGGAATGATAGGGCACAACCTTACTTCACAAATGGGAGAAGGAAGGCAGAGACCACATCTTTGGTTAGTGTTATGAACTGTCCAGTTAGGATACCACTTTTCTATACACAAGATTTAAAAGACATTAGAGGTATATATAGTAAACATTGGGACATCTTATTAACTGACCCTAATATCTCATCTCTACTAGATATATCTCCTCATTTTACATATAAAAATAAACTAAATCTGTACAGGATGCTCTGTGGACCCAACCGGGTAAACAATAGGATTGTAAATAGGACCCAAGGTGCAACCAAAAAATGTGGAAGATGCAATTATTGTGGTTTTGTTAAAGAGACTAACATATTTTTACACCCAGTAACAGGGCAACAATTTGAGTTCTCAGCAGCAGCAACATGTGATACTGAGCATGTGATATACTTGGCTACCTGTACCAGCTGTGCCGCATTTTATGTAGGCAAGACAGATCGAAGGCTGAGGGATAGAATTAGAGAACATCTCTACCATATTAGGATAGCTTCACCTAGAAATGCTCTGTCTAAACATATTGGGAGTACCTCTACGGAACATAATTTTAAATTTCAAGTAATCCAATTAAACCCGGTGACTATTAGACGTGGAGATATTTTCAATGAGACAGAACAGAAGGAAGCCAAGTGGATAATTAGGTTGAGGGCGGATCGAGAACTGGGTATAAATTATAGAGTTTCAATAAAACCTATTTTAAAAGCTAGAAAATTAAAAAGATAGTTTTATAGCTTTAATTTATTGACTATCTATAGCTGACAGATATACCAATATAGTGAATCATTACCTATTTTTTGGCAAATGTGACTTTAGGTATTAATATATAACTAGCATAGAACCTAGGATCTGCCTTACCATAATTATATTATAAACTCTATCATCATGTTGGTATGTTGTGATTTTATTAGATGATTTCATCAATAACGTCTTAGTGTGGCATACATGCCCATATTGATGTACACCCATTTGACTATCATAAAATCCATAGATTAAGTCTTTATATTAGAGTGGTATGTCTACCTACGATAAGTGGGATTCTCCCTCTAACCCGCAAAGCAGAGAAAATGATAGCGTTGGTCATGAGAATGTTGGTCTCTCTATAGTAAACCCTGATATACAGTGTACACTCCATATTATGTACCATATGTTGCACGTCCCTCTTATTTGTTAGTTAGAGAGCAAAGAGAGTTCTTGTTTCATAATGGGTTGCCTTCTTGTAATATATGTTGTTACAAGTCACATTTTATACATTATGTATTATACTTTGAATTATATTCTGTAGGTTAAATGCGTATATATATAAATATAGGCAGTCTAACCTAAATGACCTGATTACCCAGAGATAAAGGACCTATGTCATACTACCAATTATTCTGTAAATTAGTAGATATATTATTACTACTAGTAATAATATGATGATAGGGTATACATTTTCTTATAATTTTTTACATGTTTTTTATATGTGTTTTACTCTTATATAATTGATTTTAAATTTCATATCTTCATATCATACTAAATAATATAGGATTGCCGTAAGGAAATTATATTTCCACGCAAAAGAATATCTTGGATATATTGTTTGAGTGTAAAGTACTGTAAAAAATTCAGTAGACACTTCACTTTAATTCGTTGAAATATGAAGCACAGCATGCACCTTGACAAGTAGCATGCTAGTCATTACAACTTCATTTTGAATACTCTAAATGTTTTTTAAAAAAGTTTTAAATAATTTTTGTATATGCATAAAGATCGTATATAGATTGCTCTGCAGAGAAATCTATTATCATGTGTATGACTGTTGAATATGGTAACTGCATTTAAAACACATACACAGTTGATTTAGATGAACTCCTGCTGAGAGAGTATGACTTTAAGACTTTTAATAGGAAATGACATCACAATTGATGTGAATATAAAGCATGTGTCTTCCTGTTGTAAAACTGTTTGTTGGCTTGAAAAAGACTTGTGTCGAAAGCGCTTGCCGTTTTTTATAATAAAAGTATTGCATTTTAGAATCTGCCTAACGCTTGTTTTTGAAGTTGATGTTATACAAGCATTGTTAGACGGAGTTTTACTTTTAAAAGTTATCAGGACTTATTTGTGAGCAGCTTGGGTTGCCCATTTGAGCTTGGAGCTGAACAGCTGGAACTGTGTTTTGGAATTATCTTTTTAATTTTGCTTTGATAAGCAAGGTGTGCCTATCGGTGGTGGTTTAAGCTGAACAGCGTGGAACACTGCACTCTGACATTAACAGAATACGGGTACTGTGTGTATAAAACTGACCTTTGCATTTTCCGTATTGAGGCAATATTTGTGCTGTCTGCATAAGTGGCCCTTCTCAGTTATTTTGTTTTTACAGTAATAACAGTGTCCCACATGTGGGTGTAAAAGGCTTTCTGTAATGTGAAGGAAGTTCTCACATGCATGCACACACACACACACACACACACACACACACACACACACACACACACACCAGTTGACTGCAGTGAGAACAGATCCCCTATCTATCTAAAGACACAGACTACAGAGCTCAGCACTTTACTCAAGCACTATGGCACAACTCTGACTTTTTACAAGGCTGAAGGACAACTTATAGTGGATGACATCAGCAGTGCATGTAGGAGAGAAGCTGTTGGAAGGCCTGCTTGAAATGGATGTGTAGGCATGTGCAAATTGTCAAAATACTGTCAATTCATGGGATTGGAGTGGTAAGTGTAGGATACACAGTTATGCTCTTCTGGCTAGACACACACACACACACACACACACACACACACACACACACACACACACACACACACACACGACTGCAGTGAGAACAGAATCCCCTACCTAAGTACACAAACTACAGAGGTCAGTACTTTACGCAAGCACCATGGCACAAGTCTGACTTTTACAAGGCTGCAGGACAGCTTATAGTGGATAAGATCCGCAGTACGTGTAGGAGAGATGATGTTGGGAGGCCAGCACAAGTTCATAGGAGTTTACTAGGCTAATGGCCCTATAGCATTTATAAGCCTAGCTGTGTAAAACCCCAAGTACCCTTATTGAGCATAGTCAGATAGTCACAGTTAGAGCAATTTTGCAATCAGCACCAAATGCCCCTGTCCATGAGGGACTTAGGTGCCACTCCTGGGGTGAATTTATGATCACTCAACAAGCTGTCAAGGTTGCGCCTGAATAGGGTCATTGATCAGCACTGTTTCAGATGCAGTGAGAGCCTATTCTAGAGGAGCAGCAATCTCCGGGAGATATAGCTGCCTCTCCAGCGTATTCTGTTTACATCACAAGCTAGGTTGAGATTCCGGGAGCAAAACTGTTTCCAAACAGTAGAGGGCCCAGTACAGATCCTTGTGGTACTCCACTGGTAACTGGTCTATTGGTGGAGGTGGACTCCCCAACCTTGACATTGCACATTCTATTGGTGAGCAAGCTGGCTATTCATCTAGTGTATGGGTTAATCCCCAGATGAGAGATGTTCTTTATGATAAGTGAACAGGGGATTGTGTCAAAGCTCTTGACTAAATAAACATAGGCAGTATGTCCTGTTTTCCCTCATCCAGGGTTTTGGAGACATTATCAAATAAGTCCACTAGGTTTAATAAGCAAGATCTACCCTTGACAAAACCAAAATGGGTCGGATCAAAAGTGCTGAAGGTCAGCTATGTCCGTGTGGATAAGGTCTATAATAATGGGCGGCACAGTGGTGCAGCGGTTAACATTGTCGCCTCACAGCAAGAGGTTCTCCGGTTCGATTCTCGGCTGGGGTGCCTTCTGTGTGGAGTTTGCATGTTCTCCCTGTGTTCACGTGGGTTTCCTCCGGGTACTCCGGTTTCCTCCCACATTCCAAAGACATGCATCTGGAGCATTTCTCCCCGGGCCTCCGCTGAAAACAGGCTCTGTGGAACCTAGTCGGACATTCCCGGTCAAAAAATGTTAAATAAATAAAATAAAATAATAATTCTTTCCACAGCCTGGCAAGATAAGGCTGGTTAGGGCTTATGGGTCAAGAGTTCCCAGGGTCAGTTGAAGAATGTGTAGGCATCTTTAACTGTGAAGATCATTCTAGTTCTGCATGTTACCAGATTGAAATGCATTTCATATCACACAAAATCTGATCTTAACTTGTGTAGTGCAGTTGATATATGTTTGAAGTACCGAGACACCAGGCTTGCAGTGCGTGAGGGGAGGCAATACATGACTGCATTGTAAATATATGGGACATATTGTTAGAGCCTTCAGTTTATGTTTTCACATACCGTTTCATGGCATAAAGAGTAAATGAACGTAAACAGTAGTAATACATGCTAATAGTGACTTTGCATAACAGAGCAGTGAGCTGTGGGTTTGTGCAGTGGTTGGCAAAGTATTTGCGCATGTGAGATACACACTTCCATCACTTTTCCTGTTTGCACATAGTAGAGCAGTGTGCAAATGCCACATTGCTAAAAGTATGAGAGTTAGTACAGAGTCTATGAAACATACCTGCTGCTTAGATGACTCTGTGGCAGCGGGTGTAAATGCATTGACACATTTCTTTTTGAGCCCAGAAGTTGCTGGCTTCGAATCCAGGAGTATGTAATACTCTTAAATAAACAGTGACAATGGAATGACATATTATTCTGTACAGTACATTCAGCACGTTATTGTGTGCACTGAAGTAGCTCAGCAGGCTTAAGCGGCATTGTGTGGAGGTAACCACAGCACTGTAAAGCAGCTCATCGTTGCTTGGCATTGGTGCGTGATGCCAACCTCTGCACAAACAGAGAAGCCAAAAAGTGAATGGATCCATTGGTTATTCTGGTACTTGTGTGTCGTGTGTGATTCTATTTTTTAGCCAGATTATAGCTGTTAAAATGGGGTAGATAGGAAAGTGGGTAAATGGGAAGCAAGCAGGGGGCAGAACAAAGAGAAAGTAATACAGAAATGTGCAGGAGGAAGGGAACCATAGCTATCCATTTCTTAAACAGTAAAAAACTAATAATATGTGCAGAATATTAGCTGAATTTGGACGGTCACCTCCAAAGAGAGGGGTGACAACAATGTAATCATGTTGTATCAATTGCATCAAGAAGACATGTGTGAAATGGAGATCTACGTAGGGGACAATATTTTTTGTGTGGAACAGGTGTGCATTTTTTTTTAATTCAGTAACAGGAATGCTGGGTAAGGGATGCAGGTATTTCTGGGTCAGGTAAGTTGAATGGGTGAGGAAGTAAATGCAAACAAGACAAGAGACAGAGACGGTTGTTGTTTTTCTTTTGTCTTTTCCAGGTTAGGGGTTGCCAAAGCGGAACTCCGGTCCGCTAATGAATGGCAGTCGATTTTTATGGTGCCGAGGTGCCAGCCCGACACCCAACCTTCAACGAAGGCACACCCATTCACGCATGTCTTTCAAACACCACTCGACCAGTTGAGGACATGCAGACTCCACACAGAAGGTGCTCCAGTCGAGAATCGAACGAGAGCTCCTCTTGCTGTGAGGCGACAATGCTACTGCTGCACCATCGCGGCTTCTAAGACACAGAGACGGTGACGGGCACAAAAGGTTGGGGGACAACATAATTGTGGTGAGGGAGGGGACAACATACGCTTATGTTCGTCAAACATGGAAACAGTAAGAATAGCATTCTCATCTACTGGACTGTCATCACTGTCCCCTTACTGCACTGGAGGAAGGAGTGCTTGATGTCTTCTCCTCCTATGTACCATGAGGGAGAGCAGCCTCTACATTCAGCATAGGTGTACACAAATGATGTGGTGCACAACCCTACGCACTAACCCTCGCATCTCTCAGTGGGTGATGAAATCCCCACTTTAGCCACTGCTCCCAGAAGGTACCACTGCACCAGCTGCTAGGGCAGTACTACCTGAGAGCAGAAATTGTGCAGGGGCAGCAGAGGCAATGCTGCCAGGCTGGGTCCTAGTTGTGCTGGGCATTGGTGCTGGAGCCAGTGGAGTGAGGGCAGGCTGAACTATTGGGCTGGCCTACTTCACTGTGCTATGTAGCATTTAGTGATTTGGTACACATGAATGACATGGAGACATTTTTATGACACATAATAGAAATAAAAGAGAGATAATGGCTGTGGTGAGAGAAAAAAATGAGATAAAATTAGTACCATCATATGTGACACACAATGCATTAACATAATTATACAACTATTTTATATGAAGTATTACATTTAAGTACACGTCCTAACAAATACGCACTACACCTGCAGATTGCTGAAAGTAATCCTTGAAATGTGCATATATTGCACATATTCATGTTCCAATTATACAGATTACCGTTAGGGCATTTATGTCACTTGTATAGAGTTTAATTTAATGTAATTATTATTAAAGAAATGCAATACCATATAGCTGTGACTCATGGTATCTGAACCCACAACTTCTGACTACAGTCTTATATTTGACTCCCAAAGCTGGTTTGTGCTACAGGCTAATGCATGCATGCTTGCTTTTACAAATACGATTTGCATGCTCAGCTTGCTACAACTGTATAAAAACCCCAAAAATCTAACTTTTAAAACTACAATAATACGTCTCTTCTGCAGCATACATATTACTTGCTGCCCTCAGTCTCTCCATCTGAGCAGCATGAGCATATCTGTTGAACTCTATGTCGGCATTAGCTGGGGAAAGAACAGAAGAGCATTACGCACACCAGTTGTACCTATATTTAGCTTACTAAGTATTACAAATACTCTCTTATTGCCATACTTACACAGGTGTGGGATGTCTGCAGTTCCAAATTCAACCAATCAACAGTTAAGGATATCCCTTTTGTACTGGTGTAAGTCACTGAAATAATGCCTGTACTGTTCTCCAGGGTGTGGGATGCCAGTAGCACTGGATACTGACTGTGCCAAACTACTCCATGCCTCAAACTTGTACTGGGAGCCAGGACACTCCCCCTGTAGCAGCCTTTGGTTGTGGTGCTTTACCAGGAGTCCAATAAATATCCTGGACTCCTGGACACCTCATCTCTGTGCCCTAAACTGGGCAGCTTCCCCACTAACTCCAGACATGTCTAACACCCAATCTAGAGCAATGAAAAATTACAGTTTCCTGTCAATTCATTTACTGGTAGTGTGCACACCCGAGCAAAGATGCTAACCGTGTTTGAGTGACGTTAGTCTAAGCACAGCAGTGCCAAGCAGGGATGACAGATATTTGAAATGGGAAGGTTAATCTAACCCTTTACCTTAGTTTGATGTGTGTCTTGTGATGTAGCTTGAAAATATGTATTGAAAATTGGAAGGCAACCATTAGCAGAGTTAAGTTTGAAGACATGAACTGGGGGGCATAAATGTCATGATCTGTCACATTTGTTTTTGACTTTCTACACTGATAAAACTGATTTCTGAAGTATGGGATTCAAACCTAGGCATAAGGGACAAATTATTTTCTTCCATAGCATTGATTTTCCATCTTTGTCACAAAAGAAGTGCTGCTTAGACATAGTCACTTAGTGCATTTGCGCAGAGCCCAACAGAATTAATGGAATGCATCTGTTTTCAATTACTGGCTGTCTGCATCCTATCTGCAGGTGTTCGATGACTGCAGCTGTTAAGGAACTTTGGTAACCACCGCGCAATGCATATGGAAAGCAAAAACTGCGAAAATGTATTCTTTTTTACCTCTGCACTTTTACAGATGCCCTGTCTGCAGGTGTTTTGTCTGCTTCCCATTTGGGCCACTTCTCTAGGTTTGTGCCTGCTTAGCATCGTGCAAACAAGATAAGCACAGCCAAACCTGATGTTCATTTTCTCCACCTCCCTTGTTTGTGCTAAGCCATGGACTGTGCAAACACCGGCCAAAACAAAACAAAAATAAATAAATAAATAAAATGGAAAATAAATTGAAATGAAGAAAAGCAATCTAGGATATAAAGACTACAAAACGTTTGTTAGTACACATGAAATATTTCTACATAGGCCTTTGATTGTGAACTCTCACTCCAATGAACCTTCAGAACACAGTAAGGGTGCCTTATCCCTCTTTGCCACATAAACAGATTTGGAGCACACAATTGAAATCATTCTGCATACAACAACTGCAATATCATCCTCAGTATGAAGAAACCACATAACAGTTATCTGTATATGTATACATTTCCGATGTACTGCAGTGACTGTACACACAACCATTTGTGGCTACTGCTTGCAAAAATGCAGCTCTGTCTTACCTCTCTGTGTTTGTTGCTCATTCTTGTCTTAACTGACCAGTAATCTGAGATATGTAGTCTGTAAGGTATTCTATATTCTTGTCCTTAAAATACATGAGGATATTAATTGGCAATAATATATAGTTGTCAACAAATGAAGGGGAGGCTGGATGTTAATGAACAGAATCTGTGAACTGCGTGGTGCTTACTTACATTTCCAACCTCGGTAAAATTACTTCTATACACTTTGCAAGTCTAACCTAACACACCAACTGAAGGTAAGGCAGTCTGCACTGCCGTTGTGTTTTCCTTCTCCCTACCAGTAATCATGTACAGTTGCAATCCATTAGCATCAAACACTGAGTGAGTGCCCGCACTATATTTACATCTGCTGCACAGAGCCAAGCATGTGTGATTCAGCAATTCTAATGAGTTCACACCTCATTTGCATCTTCATTGAGCTAAAAGCCCTGAATCTACACCCTAAAAAGGCAAGAGTGTAGCTAGGAACCTAAAAGTGAGGAGACTTGTTTATGTGGAGAACACAGAAGAAGCTATTAATTTGTGATACATCTGCACAGAAGACTACTGAACTCAAGACGGTATGCTTGCATTTTTCAGCTATATACTGCAGATGCTGAAATGTAATTTAAGAAAAATGTGTTTCATATTAATATATTAATTAGCAAATGCTTCTGTTACCTGTATGCATTACTTTATCAAGGCATTTCACAGGTATAAATGATTGGCATGTTTTGTGCTAAATCTCTACATGTTTTAGGGACAGTTCATTTGATAGCACTTGTAGCATTTCACTGATGGTTGTTAGCAAATGTGTTATTTGCCTGTGCTTTTGGGGGAGATGGGGGAGCAAATATCCACTTATGTTTTGGCACAAACAAGGATATGTTGCTATTGTTACTCTCCCTTGTTTTGCATCCAACCTTGCTTTGTGTGAGGATGTAATATGTTACAACCACACAATTCCTGATGTTCATATTTCAAATATCTAGATAGTTTTATGTTTCTCCAGTGGGCAATACTGAAATGCTACCTTTTCTGTTTTATCTGGGAACAGGTACTTTTTTAGTTATGTGATACTTATGTGCATTATTCTTGTGTTGTGTTTTAGGACACCTAGGACTATGGCAGCCAGGTGTCTCACTTCCCCAAAACCACCCTTCAGTGACCCATATATGATCTCATCTGCACAGAGGAGAGCACCTGCAGTGGCCCATGAGTGGATGGGTACCGGGGATGGCCTGCTACAGAGCCACCACTAACAGCAAATGAAAAGTTTCTGTCCACTATCAGGGAGATCCATACAGCTCCCCGGAAGGTGCAGAACAGCACTGTCATTGACATTAGTGCAACTGTTTCAGGGAAAGCAAGTACATCCCAGGAGGAGCTTCCAGGTAGGTTTATGTATCTCAATTGTTAAATACTCTTGTATAGTAAAATTCATCATTACGTTAGTACTGTTTAACATGAAACTGGTTGGGGAAGACTGTAGATTGCTACATTTAACAACACATTCTGACCTGATTACAAATGGGCCTAGGATGGACTTGTCATCCAAGTTCTTTTTGAAAGTATAGTTAGTGGACATATAAAGGGTAAAAAGTTTTACCTAGTGTTACTGTTAATTGTGATGATGCTGTCCTTATCCTTTTGCTTAACTTCTTCCAGGAACATCATCTGCACATGGTAAGCAAAACACTTAAGTCAGTACTGATGAGAAATAAGTGTGTGATGCTGGTGTTAGGACTGCTATGTGTATTGCTGTACTATCTGTAATAGTTGCACCACTGTTAGTTTGTAGCATATACTGGACTATAGCAGTGTAAGTATTATTTTTTTCTTGTATTTGTTGCTTACTATCACAGGTGATCCTGACGGTGGAAGTGTGGGACTTCTACCACCTGATGTCAGAGCATCAGCAGACTCTGATGACTATAGTGGCCAAACAGAAGCACAATCGGGGACGGGGTGCAGAGACTGAATCTGACACTATGTATTGTCTAAGCAACTTTCATATGTAAAAAGCTATACACAGGATACTGATGATTTTTTGAGAAGTTTCTCTGGTTAGTTTAACACATAAATCTCTTGGTACTACAAATACGTGTCTAATGGTGATTCGACATTCAGTCACTTTTTATTGTTATACCTAACAGTTATGGCATTGATGCCATAAGGGAACTGCTGGTCAAAAATGGGCAATACTCTGGTAGATTCAGTGAAACTATATGTGAACTACTCCAGTTAGTACTAGATAATAATTATTTTGTTTTCAATGAAAGAATTTACCATCAAATATCTAGCATAGCAATGGGTACTCCAATTGCTAATACATATGCCAACCTAGTACTGGATAAATGGGAGACTGAATTTATATATCATGGCCCACAGCAATATTCTCAGAATATTAGTTGCTTTAAAAGATATGTGGATGATTTGTTTTTTGTTTGGCATGGTAGTAGGGATGAATTAGATGTGTTTTTAAACTATTTAAACAACAGCACTGAATTTTTACATTTTTCTATGACATGTTCAGATACTAGCATTAACTTTTTGGATGTGAGAATTTTGTTTGATGGTAATGAAATTCAAACTACTGATTATAAAAAAAAAACCTACACATAGGAATACATTTCTCCATCGAAGTAGTATGCATGCACCACGTGTTTAAAAGTGTCACTAAAGCTCAGTTTGTTAGAATTAGTAGACTTAAAACTTCTATATTAGAATGCAAGAAACAATGCAGGAACTGAAAGATGAATTTATGGAGAAGGGCTATAATAGGGAGTCCCTATATATGGAAATTGAATATGTTTTGAGCTGTAGAGATGATAGCACTAAACCTTATTTCTCTATGAACACAATGGAAATATCCTTTATAACTAATGAGACCAACTTGGTAAGCTACATTTTGTTAAAGCTTTTAACAGAGCTACTTCTGAGGTAAGAAGAGTTATTAATAATAACTGGTGTATATTACCTGAATTATGTCCCATAGTTGGCATGAAACCCAGTTTCTCATACAGAAATTGTCAGAGTTTAAAGCAAAGGTTATGTTATAAAGACGTGTGTCAAGAATGGGGGGGATAACAGCAGCTAAATCAGGTTCCTTTCCTTGCTACAACTGTAGCTGTTGTGAAGTCATTAATAAAAATAATACTTTTCAACACCCAATAACTAGGAAGAATTGTATATTTTCTGGCTTAGCGGCATGTGTTATAATGAATATAATATACCTGGCTACCTGTAATAGATGTCAGGCATTTTATGTTGGGGAAGTCTACCAGAAAACTGAAGGAAAGAATAACTGAGCACCATTCAGAAATAAGAAGAAATATTGACACTAATTCCTTGGCTAAGCATATCAGTATATGTGGAAATGCACATAGCTTCTCTTTTAGGGTGATAAAGTATGTAAGGATATACGAGGGGAAGATCTTAACAATAAGCTTGAGATGAAGGAATATCAATGGATAATATGCCTTTGTGCCGATATATTACCAGGTTTAAACCAGACTGTTTCTTTAAAACCTGTACTAAGGTATAAACAAATGTGTTTGAAAGAGAGTTCGGTGCTTCTGCAACTATTACAAAAAAAGAAACTTCAAATACACTCAAACCAAATAAATGAAATCCAAATGAAATAAGTCACCACTCAGCCGAATAAGATGCAAAAATTTATTGTAAAGCAACACACTTCTGCTTTTCGTCCTGCTCCAATCGCAAAACTTCCTCAGACAAGTTAATCACAAATTGCAATGCCCTTAAATACTTGCTAAACAAGCAATCAAATCTGTTAATTGAAAAAAAGCTACAAGGTAATGTATCCAAGAGCAGTTTGCCATAAAGTTGCTATAAAGTTGTGTAAAAACATGTATATACAAACATGTAGATAAACGCATGCATATAGGAACTCCAGCATATAAAAACTTGTAATCTATTTACACTTCTACTGAACTACTTTAAAATGTGTAAATACTTTATTTCTAAGAAAAAATTAAAAATAAGGATAGCATTAAAATTAAAATTATTTTACAACTAAAATTCTCTACCACGTTTTGATTAAACCAGTAGAAAATAGGGATTGTACTACAGACCGTAATATAAACTATCTAATGAGGCTCTTAAGCCTCAAAATACTTTTAATCGATAAGTAGTCTTTAAGACCAGGGAAGTTACTTGCATCTAAACGTAATTGCCAAACTAATTCTAATTTTTCTAGTAATAATGAAGATGAACCTCCCTTTACATTAACCGGCACCATGTCTATCCCTTTAAAACTGAACTCATGTTCAGGGTAGGTGTCTGTGTGTTTGGCCAAGGCATTTTCGCATTTATTTTTGTTGATGCAATACTGATGCTCATATACAAGTTCCCTCAGCTTCCTGTCGGTTTTCCCGACGTAGAAAGCTGGACAATGGTTGCACTTGGCTAAATAAACTACCCCTTTGGTTTGACAATCAATTTTCCCGGTTAGGGGTTGCATGAGCATCAGTTGCAATGTTTAAAAAGGAAAGAAGTGTTAGTATAGATCTAACTGCAGGCTATGCAATGTCTGCACTTATATATATATATATATATATATATATTATATACATATGGAGACACTGTTCCAAAACAAAAAAAGTGAAATGGGAGAAATGGTTACATACAATGCTGTGTTTAGCCAATGCATTATTTTCATGTTTTGAATGGACTGCAGTAAGATGCTCTTTAAGTAATCAGAAAGTTTTCTTTTATTTTTCCTCACTTAGAAGTTTAAGCATGTGCTGCATATCGCAGCATAAACAACCATATTGTAATCTATACAGACCAAGAAGTAATAAGAACTCCAAAAACTGCTGTAGAGCCAAAGTACACAGCCAACTCGTGAAAGCAGAACACCAAACTGTTTAATGAAGCAGTGGTGAGACTTTTTCAGATAACATCACCGTACTTAAGAGTCATTTAAAATACAAAACATTTTGAAACTGTACATCACTCAAAACCTTTTTCCACTGCTCTCTTTTCTATGCAAACGTTAACCCATTCGTAACTATTAAATTCTGTTACAACAACCCTTAAAAATATATAATTATATTCACTTATTCTGCTTTTGGTTTTGTTAAAATCAGTATTGTAAACAAATTACCAACCTACTAAGAACAGGTTACCAAAATGTAAATTCACAACTAGTACCAGCCTGTGTTGCACTTTGTTACATCACCTTAAAAGACTCTTCCATTTGAGTATACATAAAACTGAACATGTCTCATTTAGGCCTGGGAAATGGCAAGCATTTGTCCGAAGTTGCCACAGGAGCAAAAGCCTTTCAAGCATAATGGAAGATGGTCCCTCTCGGTTGCTTTGGACCACTTAGTCAGTTGCTCTAAATTTGAAATTATGGTTTTCATGTTCCATAATGTGCCTTGCTAAAGCATTTTTCTGCTTTTTCCTAGTGATACTATAGAGTTGGCTTATAGACCCGTTCTCTAAGTCTCCTATCTTTTTTTTCCTATATAATATGCTGGGCATTGTTGGCACTGGGCTAAGAACACTACCGTTCTAGATTGACAGTCTTATTTCCATCTAATCATATACTCCCTCTGCCTTATGATGTATTTTTGGCCAATTTCAATAAACTTGCAGTAGTTGCACATACTCTACATGCCCTGCCTATTGGGTAACACTGTACTCCCCCTTTCAAGTAGGCATTTCAGATTTGGGCCCCTATTGAAAATCCCTTTAGGCTTTTGAACTAATTTGGTCCTAATGGATGTTTCATTCATTACAAGTTCCCAATTCTTGTACATGATGTTTTCTAAATTCAATGCCCTTCCGAAGGTATCTATAAAATGTAAATAAAACTAGGTGTAACACAAGAAGAAAGAATGCAGCAAGCAGATATGGATACACACTTATATATATATATATATATTTACCTTTTAGTTTGTTTTAAGTTCTGATGAAGTCCCTTAATACTGTCGGGATGAAACAGCTTAACTGTTAACTTTTGTAGTGTACTGAATACCTTGGGCTCAAGTCAATAAACTTATTTTATATATCCAGTTGTTGTTCTTGGCAACAGGCTATTTTTGTTGAATCTTCCATTAAGAAACAATTGCCATTTCACTTCGTTTACTTGTAGTAAAGTGTGCCAATCCCCAAAACGTGGGTTTAAAAAGTATAGTACCACAAACATAAATCCTGTAAAGTCTGGGCAACTCATACTGTGCTTACCCAGTGCATCTGTGGAGTCTTTATGACGAATAGCCATGTTGTGCTCTTTAATTCAGTCAGCACGGTGTCTTTAAGTTTTTCCAATGTAAAAGGAAGTAAGGCAGAGCATACGGCGGTATATATTATACATGTGGACTGACAATGAAAATGTTTTTTGAAAGTAGTAACAGTACTGCAGAGTTTAAAAGTGAAAATTTTTCCTGCGTAAATAAAAGAAGCAACACGGTGACCACATTGAAACATGCCTGCATGCAGGTCAGAATCAAATTTATCATGTAAGAGAAAATAAAGGGAGCAGGTCTGTAGTCAGAGTTGTTGTAGTAACTCCTAAAAGTTTGCCACTCAGACCACCTGTCACTTCTCAAAGGGTACACATTATTTTCTCTGTACTGGAGTTCGTATCTTTCTAGCTTCTGTTTATTTTCTGTGCACTAATGTGGCTACGCACCTTGTGATCCACGGAGCTAACCCATCAAACAAATGTTGGAAAAAATGAAAGCCAGGGTGCTGTAAAATAAGGTTGTTCAGCTCATTTATCTCTAGTCTTGAGACTCAAGCTTTAACAAGTTATTCTTGATAAGAACTTTGATCGCTTATCGCTCTATTTACCACTCCTCTATGGCATTCACCTCAACCAAGACCTAAGAGTCATAAAAACTGATAAGGGAACAGGGAGGTCATTATGGAACATACCAAGTATATTCATAACATGGTGGAATTCATCATAAAAGATCAGTGTTTTAAAATGATTGCCGGAACTGAAGTTGCCATCAAGTTTAAGAATATTAACATATATTTACTGTAAATGTTTGAGCAAGGTTTAATTACATCAAAACAATACAGCTACATGTTAGTTGAACAAGCATGTAAAGGAAAATTATTTGGTATACTCAAAGTAGATAAAGATGTAACAGACCCACCTTACAGGCACATGGTGTCAATGAAACATTCACGACTGAAAAAATTCACAATATTTATACCACCTCTTGAGCCCAATAAAACAGAACGCATTTTTTTACGTTAAAAGCCTCTTAGTTAATTTTAAAGGAATTGTACAAATATAAGCTAATTGAGCAAGATAAATTTTACGAACACTGGATATTGAGTCCCTTTATACCAATATTCCAGACGATGAAGAAGTGGAGTTAGTCAATATATAAACAAATATAAGTTTACTAATATTAGTTGTATAAATACTATTTGCACACTTATAGAAATTGTCTTAGAAAACAATTTTTTTTAATTTTAGAAAAAAATTTATCATCACCAATTGGGGTGGCCAAGGGAGCCAACATCTTTAATAATACACTTTGTTCAGTGGTTATGGTCCAGAAATTGTAGTTATTGGCCATTTGGGCAATCTTCCATCTCTCTCAACTTTCTGATTTGAAAGCCTGCATTTGCACTTGTTTCTGTCCTGTAACTCGTCTAGTGCAGACACAGATTATTAGTTTTAGCACTTAAATTTGCTTGCACATGCTCAGCACTTCTTCAGAACTTGTAAGCACTAAAGCTACTAATGACTATAGCACTCAGTCTTCCTCATCACCTAGAGGAAAACAGTTTTTGTACTTACTTTTCTCACTTGCTTAGAGAAAAACAGCTCTTGTACTCACTTTCCTCACTTATCTAGAGGACAATAGTTTTTTATTCAGGCATGTCCAAGGGTCAGCTCCCAGTGTTCTCTACTGTCTATCTGATGAATCTGGACATCTTGAGGCAATGTAGAAATTGCCTCATGTACACAGACAACCCTCTCCTCCTACCACCCAACACTACAACCTGTGAGAGATGCACTTATCTAGCCAAACTGGAGGTAAAGCTCTCCCCAACCAAGCATGAACTTGACAGTCATGAGGAGAAGGTAAACATTTGCCCCACACCACACCCATCACATAGTCTCACTAAATCTACACCACCAAAATCCAAACACAGTAATATAAAAACATTTGCAGAGGCTCTCAATAATAATCTGTCTAAGCAACAGAGACCTCCAAAGCGGAAACGCAAGCAATCTCCATCCCCCAACAAAACCCAAATGACATATAGCCCACAGACTCAGTGTGCCACTCAACCACAGCCAATAAGGCAAAACAACGTACCCAACACACTAGTCATAGGTGACTCTGTAGTCAGGCACACTGATGTCCCACTCACCAGGCTAAACAAGGAGAAGGTTACTGTCAGATGCCTGTCAGGTGCCAGGATCCACCACATAACCCACGCACTCAGGTCCCGCCACAACAGGTACAAATATGACTCTGTTATTGTCCATGTTGGTGTGAATGACCTGAGTTGTACCTCCCAGGACTACATGAAAAGAGACATGGAAGAGCTCTCCGATCTTGTAGCCCTGGCAGGTATGACCCTAGCCCCGAGTAGCATTCTGCCATCGCCCAGAATAATACCACAGTACAAGGACAAAATTATTGACTTTAACAATTGGCTAAGCCTCTGGTGTCATTCTAAGGGGATCCAGTATCTGTCTGCTTGGGATGACATGGTCGACAGACCACGATGCTTTGCCACAGATGGTCTGCAACTGTCGCCTCTGGGATTCTGGATACTGGCTAAGGCTCTTGCTACCCCTATAATGCCTTTTTTAGGCAGGGTTCAAATAAATTCACCACCAGAACAGGAACAGGCAAGAAAAAGTGAGGGTAATGCTACTCAATGCTAGAAGTCTAAATCTCAAAATGCACTCACTCGAGGCACTCCTCCTTAAATTGGAGAACATTGATATCTGTGCAGTGACTGAGACCTGGTTCAAGGCTCCAAAGAGCACCCCTGCACTACTGGGCTATAACTCGTACCACACTTTTTGGCCATGTAACCTGGACCAAAACACCAAAGGCGGAGGTTTGTCCATATTCATTAGGGATATCCACACGTCCAGGCTGGTTGCTCAGCATAATGCATCCGAGGTTATCCAAGTGGAACTAACTCTGGGCAAAACTGTAATCCAAATTGTAGCTTGCTACAGATACCCCACCATGCCCCAGGATTCCCACTCCACTTTTTTTGCTGTACTGGAAAATATTAGGGTTCAACCAAACACCCTAATAATGGGCGAATTCAACTACCCCACCATTAACTGGGAAAACTACTCGTACACCAACTCCTTAGCTCAATGCGTTCTGGAATTCATAAACTCCAATGCCCTACATCAACTTATTCACACCCCCACCAGAGGCAACAATAGACATAGTCATTACCACCATGAGTGCCCGGTATTCCACACCTGACGTCAACTCCTCATTGGTCCAGATCCAACCATAAGCTTATCACCCTTGATATCTACATCCCACCCCCACCCCCCATTAAGGAAACAACAGTAAAAAATTTCTCCAAAGCCAACTTCATGACACCCATGCAGATGGACAATACAGTTACAACTAATGCACTCTATAAGCACTTACACGATAAATATATATATATATATATATATATATATATATGGATCTAGCAGACAACATCGACACTTCAGAACACCGACAACGACTTCACCGACACCACATAATCGACAGTTCACAAACACGACACCTCATACACTCGACACATCATAACAAAAAACAAAACAAATCCCCTGTCCAAAGCCACACACACACAAGTACACCAAAATCCTTACAAACCAACACTAACCCTTACATACACAACTATTACAACCCTAACCGAAACCCTAACCCTAAGGTCCGTCACTATCGGACACTCACCTAACCCGCGCCCTAACCCCAACTCACTTAACCCGCCCCTAACCCAAAAAATATCAATATTGCACCCTTACCTAACCCGCGCCCTAACCCTAACTCACTTATCCCACCCCTATCCCTACAGACCGTCAACAACAGACCGTCAACATCGCACACTTACCTTACTCACACCCTAACGTCTGTCACTACCGCATACTTACACATCCTTTCCCCATCTCAGTGTTCTCAGCGTCAGTGTTTTTTCCCCGGCTTTTAGTGTTTTCCTTTTTTCCTTTTTGGGTCTT
>NC_056725.1:701529223-701532512 GCF_019279795.1 Protopterus annectens | reverse complement strand
ATTGATGCAGGTTCTATAGACACCCTTGACAGGATTTTGTGGCAGCTTAGGACGCAGAGGAGGCACTGTAATAGCAGAAATATTGTTTATATAAGCCCACTGTACTTAAATGCTTCTGTGTGCATTAGGCAAAAACCTAATAGGTCTCTGCTTAGAAAGAGTTAGGGACCACATCATACAGCATTAATAGAAAAGAAGAATATAACACTGTTATGCAAACATGTGGTTCAAAGCATGGTCCCACCCATATGTTTCTGTTTCAGATTTACGCATAATAACCAACCACCCAAGCTTGGTTTACGGATAGGTAACATTGTTAATGATACCGAACATGCAGAGCTTAAATGGATTCTGCGGTTGGGTGCCCATAGAGGGAGGGGCCTAAATGATACAGTTTCCATAAAGTTCGCATTGAATTCTCAGAAAAAGGCAAAATAAAATAAAATCAAATACATCTAACAAGTTACTATATTATGTTTTTTTGTCTTGTTCCTGTTAGTGGTTATTTATTACCAATTTTTAATGTTTTATAGAGAAATTGTTATTTTATATTCTTATAAGAGTTTTTATTGAGTTTTTGCTTAATTGGATGATTAATTAAATGTGAGGAGACAACGTTAGTATTTAAAGGGATGTGTTGTTTGTATCATTATCGTCTGAGGAAGCGGATAGTGAAGTCCGTGAAAGCGCTTACGATTACTATTGCAATAAACTGTGATTCTTTTTATTGCTTGTGTCTTGGAACCTTTATTTCATCAAAGACTTGAATTATACATCATTTGGACAACTTTACTGCCTCTTGGGTTTGTGTTTTTTCCTATTGACTTGGCATTGGGACATTATTTTTATTTATTCGCTGATATATATATATATATATATATATATATATATATATACACACACACACATATACATATTTTATTTATTTTATTTATTTATTTTATTTATTTTACATTTGTTAACCGGGCTAGTCTAACTGGATATATTTCCATTTTCAGTAGAGGCCCGGGGAGAAAAGCTCCGGCAGTTATAGAACTTAAAAATTAAAAATTAACAGAAAGGATTATAATAAAAGTACAACAAGAAATACTACCTAGAAATAAAAAGTATGCTGTACAAGTAATAATAATATAGAGTAGGAAATTACCCTAATAAGTTTAATACTTATACTAGAGAGAGTTTATCAGCATATTAATTTAGGAGCATCAGTTAGTCTATCTTACAAGGAATTAGCATGTAACAATCCATTACGAGTGTTAGTAATTTAAGTAATTAGCATGTAACAATCCATTACGAGTGTTAGTCATTTAAGTAAGAATAGGAGGAATAAGAAGTAAAAGGAGCTATAATTAGTAAAAAGCAAATGATTAGTCAGGGTTGCTGCAGGGGCATAACCAGTGTGTTTTGAGGTGTTTTTTTGAGGTTATGTTTAAAGCGAGGCAAGGAAGAAATTAATGTTAGTTCATTGGGCAGTAGGTTCCAGTTTTTTCCCACTGTGTTAGAAAAAAAGAGAGTCTCCAGCCAGGTTGTTAGACTTGCATATGCAAGCAAGCAGTTTCTTAGAAGAGCGCAGGGAATTCAGATTTTTGTAAGGGAGGATGAGATTGGAAAGTATAGGAGTGCTGTTGGGTTGGTAGTAGATCTTGTGGTCAATGGTGAGTTGGGATACTATCAGTTGGTTCTGAAGTTCAAGCCAGCCTAGTTGCCTTATATTCAGACAGTGGTGGGTTCTAAAGGGATTGCCAGTGGCAAATCTGGCGATGTTATTATAGGAATTTGTTAGTTTGGTAAGATTATTTTTCTTTAGGTTAGTATATAAGGGTGAGGTGTACAGAAGCGTTGAGATTAAGTGGGAGTGAGCAATGTGGTTCTAGCTATAGGAGTTAGGAAAGGTTTGATCCTATATAAGGAGCCTATTTTTCTGTTGACAGTTTTGATAGTGTTATTTATATGGCTGTCAAAAGTAAGGCTATTGTCAATAGTTATTCCTAACAGTTTAGTGGTTGTGTCAGGAAGTATAATAGCGCCATTATTGGAAAAAACTGAGAAATCTATGGGCGAGTATTTGTTGGTGGGTGTAACGAGAAGGAGCTTAGTTTTTTTAGCATTGTGAAGGAGGCATCTATTTGTAAACCATGTTTCTACTATAAGTCACAAAGGAAGCGGAGTACAGCAGAAGTAAGAACAAAACTCCAAATTTAATTCCAAGAATGTGCACTTATAACATACGGATGAGCGCTTTCACCATTACAGCTTCTTCAGATCCTTGTATAAAAGTCACAGTAGACCTCCCCTTATATAAGCAGCTCAATTAATCAATTAAAACAATTTAAACAATTAAAAGCAATGCTGGAGAATTTAAAGAACTCTCCCATATATAAACATGTTAATGTAAAGTAAGACAAAAATATATAAAACTTGCATAGTGACCTAAAAACATGTAAATAAACATTCTGATAAGTTAATATCGATAAAATGCATAATCAAGAACATATACAAATAAATGATAGTTCATTTTATGTGCCTGCGTTGTCTCAGCTTAGGTTTTATAGAAGCTCTATCATTCAACCCATGCCCCCTATCAGCTTTCAAACGAATGATCCAGTCTCCTTAGATTCAGTAAGATTCATAGTATTACCACCCCTCTTATTCACAACAATTATCTCTAGGACCCAGAACAAGAAAGTATGATCATTGTCATTGGTGGTTATATGTTTTGCTAAGGCATTGTGTAAAGTGCCCTTTCTCATGTGGTAAATATGCTCTCTCATTCTATCCCTTAACGGCCGGTTAGTTTTACCAACATAGAAACTCGGGCATGCCTGACAAGTAGCTAAATACACCACATTAGGTGTCATACAATCTGCATCTGCCTTGATGGAGAAAATGGTGTGTAAATCCGGGTGTATAAACACCTCAGTGCTATCAATAAATGAACAGAAGTTGCAGTGACCACAGGGTTTAGTGTGACCAGTGTTCTTCATAATCCTATCATGTCTGGGGTGACAAAGCAATCGCTTTAGGTTGCTCTTATTCCGAAATAGGAAACTTGGTGTCTCCCCCACAATGTGTTTCAAGTCATCATCAACCAGGAGAATATCCCAATGTTTGCTAATAATTTCCTTTAACTGATATTGATCAGAAGTATACAGAGTAGAAAATTTAATAGATCTATTTAACATATGATCTCCAACGGTTTGATCTTGGACCCTGGGTCCAAAGTATGGTGCACCTGAAGTGGTGCGTGACATGTATGCTTCCTCCATGTATGGTATAATCTCATTATCCT